>NC_081184.1:26132758-26208225 GCF_029867415.1 Vicia villosa
CAGCTAATAAGTGCTGCCAACTTAGTTTATATATTTTATATTTTATTTTGGGGTATGATTTATCAAGTTGAAATGTAGGTCATACAATTAATTTGATGATTTAGATTATGTGAGTGTGACTTTTGCTGAATGCCATATAAAATCAGATGATCAACTAACTTGTTATTCAATACATGATTATGTAGACCATAGTTATACTAGATGTTCAAGTATTATTCGATTTGTCGTACTTAAACAACTTAAAAGGACATTCAAATCTTATCGTTTTAGTGTCATCACGTTTAAACTTTCGAACAAGTTCTTTATATTGGTTATTTCTTATACATTTCATCGTAACAAATACATGTTTTCTATCAAAATCAGAATCCGACCTTCCGATAACAATGTCAAAACTTAATTTAACAGTTCTCATATGTCCTCGTTGAAGCATATGTTCACATAAAGTAAATATGTGTTTATTGATAAAAAAAATTTCCAACATCAACATGTACAATATCTGGTTAGGCATATTCTGGATCACTATCCTTTAATACATTAACCTTGTTGACAACATCAGAGTGCATCATACCTACAATTTATTAAAAAAAACTTAAATGTAATTTTAGTTTCTCTTCTTTAATTTTACTAACTTATTAGTCTCCATTTAAATAAAAATTGGTTTTAAATCCCTTGTTTTGAATATTTTTGGGATTCTTTTGATCTCCACTCAAATTTGGTTATGTGGTAGGTTTATTTGTGACGTGGCAAAGAAAAATGTTGACCAATTTTAAAAAAACTTCTGCCACATCATTACAAATTTAGGGGTGTACGCGATTTTGAGTTTGAAAAATTTAAATAATAATTAATACAATTTGATTCTAATTGATTATTAACACTCTCTTAAGTGAGATATTCATATTTGAAAACCCTCTAAAGACAAAATATTGGATTATTTCGGATATACGTATCCGAAAACTCCCTGAAAATAAAATATTAGATGCATTCGGCTATGCATATTCGAATGACAAATTGGAGTTTTCACTAGTTTGATTCCCCCCATAAGAGTGTATTCCTAAAACTAATATGCAAAACTCAATATACTGCCCATAACAGTAGAAGCCCAAAAGAGGAAACAAGTTATTTCATTCTTTCCGCTACTGTTTTTGTTATTTGCACTCTCCTTCATCTCTAGATTTCTGAAGTTCCTTACACAACCTCCCCCTTTAAGGTTCTGTTTGGTAAGACATGTTTTTGAGCTTATAGCTTATGTTTTATGTCTTATAAGCTCATGATAATTTAGACCCGTTTAGTAACGGTCTTTTCATAACGAGTTTATAGCTTATTTTTTTAATTTATAGTTTATTTTCCCGACACTATTTCAAATATATGACCTAAACATATACTTATAAATGGGAGCAATCCTCACCTTACTAACCAATTTTATAAGGTTGAGTTAGACCCAACCACATTTCTTAAAAGCACATCATCATAATAATCACTATCAAAGAAGAAGGCAAAAACTTCTACAACATCATTACGAATTTAGGGGTGTAAGCGATTTTGGGTTTGGAAAATTTAAATGATAATTAATACACTTTGATTCTAATTGAATATTAACACCCTATTAGGTGTGATATTCATATCTGAAAGCCCTCTAAAGATGAAATATTGAGTTATTTCGGATATGCATATCCAAAAACCTCTTGAAAATGAAATATTGGGTGCGTTCGAATATACATTATTTCGAAAAACACTTGAATTATCCAAACAGACCCTTATTGATAATTAAGTTGCATTCATACAATAAAATCACTACCTCATTTCAACAACAATACAAATCATCACAACTCCTTACGAAGAAACATTTAGAAACAAAATCATCTCAATCAAAAACACCCACAACTTTGTGAGCATTTCACCTCTCTTGCCTACACAATATACAAGAATGCTTAATGCTTTGTAAACCTCTCAAGGACTTGAAAGTAGTCAGGGAATGTTTTCCTTGTGCAACCAGGATCCTTGATTGTGACCGGAACATCGCCGCAAGCCGCAAGAGAAAACGCCATCGCCATTCTATGATCGTCGTACGTGTCTATCGATGTGACATTCAATTTCTCAGGTGGTGTTATCACACAGTAATCAGGACCTTCTTCGACTGTTGCTCCGAGCTGAAATATCAACAAACGTAAGTAAATCGGCGATATGTGAAAAATCACCGAGTTGGAAACTACAAAGGAAGAGCGGCGTGAGATTTACCTTTCTGAGTTCAGTGCAGATTGCTATCATTCTTTCTGTCTCTTTAACTCTCCAGCTTGCCACTGAAAAATAGAAATGAGTTTGTGCGAAAAACAAGTTTGATAAATAGTTCGACAAACAGATAAACCGTACCGTCTCTGATAGTAGTTGGACCATTAGCAAATAGCGCAACAACGGCGAGTGTCATGGCAACATCTGGCATCTTGTTCATATTGACATCAATGCCTTGCAATACTTTCCGACCAGAAGAATCTCGTGGAGGTCCCGTAACTGTGACACTGTTTTCTGTCCATGTAACTTTAGCTCCCATCTTTTCGAGAACTTCAGCGAATTTTACATCTCCCTTTAAAATAAAACGGCAAAGTTAACCAGAAGCATTTTATGACGTAAACATTTTTTATAACGGCTGCTGTTTTTTCCGTGCATGAATACCTGTAAACTGCTTGTTCCGCAGCCGATAACGGTGATGGTTCCACCGGTAACTGCTGCACCGGCTAGGAAGTAACTGGCGCTTGAAGCATCACCTTCAACGAAAGCATTTCCAGGAGACCTTAAAGGAAATAACCGTTATTAATCTTATGGCTTTAAGATAGTAAAATTTATGTGCCTCGAAAGAATAGAAACCTACTTGTACTTTTGACCTCCATGGACCAAAAACCTATCCCAATTATCACTATGTTCGACAGAGACTCCAAAGCGCTCCATCAACTTTAAAGTCATTTCAACATACGGAACAGAAATCAGCTTATCAATAATCTCAATCTCAACATCGCCTAGAGCCAATGGTGCTGCCATAAGCAAAGCAGTTAGGTACTGACTGCTAATAGATCCGGACAGTTTCACCTGCATGGAAGACGGGATAACAAGATTAAAAGTGGAGCGGAGGTTCCTTAATTAGAGTTTTACTCAACCGACAGCGAAGTTCATATGGCACGAGAAATTGTGAAACTCGATTTGACTTTCACATTTCAAGGCCTGGATAACTCTCGCATCATTTATCTTGGAAAGTGACGATGTGAGTATAGATGATATGTAAAAGTGGCAATAATAACATTGTACCGAATATTATTATTGATGCGACATCAAATCAGATGAAAACTAATGTGAGCCTTACCTTTCCCCCTGGAAGTCCTCCCTTTCCAATTATACGAACGGGTGGACAGTTTGTGCCAAGAAAACAATCAACATCAGCACCAAGTTGCTTAAGACCGGAAACCAAATCCCCAATTGGTCTTTCTCTCATTCGGGGAACCCCATCAAGTATGTATCTGAAATATATAGAACATGAAGCAGATCTATTTAGAGACTCGAACCAGAAATCACGCTAGAAGACAATGTTCCAACCAAATAAAGCGGATAACATGTGTTCCTCATAAAACATGTTATATGCTATACTTTGACATGTTAAATAAAGGCAAACCTTGTATTTCCACCTGCAGCAACCAAGGCGGCCGTCAAAGGACGCATTGCCGTACCAGCATTTCCAAGGAACAAATTAACTTCATCTTTAGATTCTCTACCGGTTGGGAATAATCCTCCGCTGCCTTCCACAACTGCTTGTTTGGTTGTTTTGTCGTCTTCCACTCGAAGTCCAAGGACCTTCAATGCCTCAAGCATGTAATGAATATCCTCACTGTCTAACAAGTTCTCTACAACAGTTGTTCCCTGAAAAAACATAGAACAGTTTCCACTCAACACAACATCTATTAAGGAATAAAAAGCAAAAAAAACAACCTAGGATATGAATGCTTCAAAAATCAAATTTCCACACATCAAACTGCAACTCCTAAATCTAATCACAGAACCACAAAATGTATAAATAAGTAAACAATTTTTTCTTATAAAAAATGAAACTTTACCTCAGAGAGAGCAGCTAGAAGCAAAATTCGATTGGATAGAGACTTTGATCCAGGCAAAGTAATGGACCCAGAAATTTCACTAATGGGTTCCAACACAATCTCCGGCGCCGTCGACGGCTTCTCGGCGGCGGCAACCGAAGCAGAAGCCTTCAACACAAAGGAATTCCCCCTACCCATATCACAATTTCCAACAAAGACTCCATTTTTATGCTTCAAGCTGCATGATTTTGAGGAGCCCAGAAGGCTAGACCTCAATGAAACTGATTTTGCTGATTTGGGTTTGTGGGAAATGGAAGAATGGTGGAAAATTTGGGTGCTTTGAACAAGATTGTTGATTCTACTCAACTGGGCCATTTCAATTTTGCTTAAAGTTTCAAACTTTATCTTATTTTTCTCTAATTTGGTGTTTCAATGTATTGTTGTTCTCTCTACCCCTCTTTTGGTAGGGTTTTTGAGTTGGGGGTTGGTGTAAAATGTGGTTGTTGGATTGAGATGAATTTGTTAAAGAAAAATAAGTTGAGTGAAAAAGATGAAGTTTTGATTCATGAACTTCACCTACCTCCACAAGGAAAATGGATTCAAAATCAAATGTTTGGCTATGGACTATGTTTTGTTTGACCTAATTTGGATTAGATTCATGCATTATTTGGATTTTAATTTTTTGTTTAAGAATAGGTTAAATGAAATGTTGAGTATAAAAATGGGTTAAATAGAATAAAATGGAATTTGAGAAAATTTATGTATAAAAAATTACTTGATTATATATTATATATTATTTTGGTATGTTATTATGAAATTTTATTTTTATTATCTAAGAAAGTAATATAATAATAAGCTATATCTTGTCAATTTAAGTTATTTCAAATAAATAGACAAAAACATTACTACCATTTTTATTTAAAAAAATAATTGTATAATTATAGCCTTCCGTAGTATAGTCTTATCATAATTGTGCTTTTTTTTTTTGTTTTTTTAAAAGTAATTATAGCCAATGTTATAAAAAAGATAATGATTATAACTAAGTAAATTAATACAATAAAATGAATAATTAAAATTGAAATATGTTCATCCATCTACTAGTGACGAATAGGTTGGTGAGTGAATGGAGTGGGTGTGGGAGACACTATCTCATTCTCACCAACCATGTGGGACCACTTTATTAAATATTTATCATTTTTAGGAAAAAAAAAATAAAGAGAAAAATATTGAAGACAATTTCATTTAAACTTTTTGTAAGCAAAATATAGATTGCAATCCCAACAATACCACTTAATTTCTTCTTTAAAGCAAAAAATATTTTTAGCATTCATCTAGTCAGATTTTCAGCTTCTGAGACAGAGAAATGCATTGTTCGTTCCACCATTCTTCAGTCATTAGATTACAATTTTGGTTATCCTTGTATACAAACCAAGTTCGAGAAATTGATAATAAGGCCATCACAACCTTTTAGTGTGGCTAACCACATTAAAGATTTTGCTTTGTGTTTGCCTTGGAATAATTTTTTTTTTATTTATAAATTAGAATATCATCTGCGTGCAATTGCAGAGATTAATTCTTCGAGTCGTATAAAATTATATAGGTAGTTAAGCTCTCTCTCAAAATAGTTAATATTATTGCATGCCTAGAACAGAGATTGAATCTAGAACCTCTAATTAAATTGGAAGAAACCTTCGTCATCTCATTCAAATACTTTTAAGTGCCTATGAATAAACTATTGAACCAAAGAAAATGATCTTCGACATTATTGCACAAGATTTCATTTATCTTAAACTACGATAGAATATTCTTTCATACCTTTTTTATTGGCAAAAGAGCATTGAAGAAAAAAAAGGGTTGGCATATTTAGGGGACGGAACAAAACATGCAACTATGGTATGAGTATTCGGGCACTGACTCGTGTGAGTGAGCTTCATAGGTCTCTCACCGTGAGAGACCAAGTTTTATTTTAATTTTTTTTTGTTTTTCAATCATTTAGTAAAGATTATTTTGTGGGTTAAATTCCCACAAATCAAAATGATTAAAAAAATGTAAGAAAGAGAAATTTTAAAACTTGCAAAATAACTCTCTCTAAATAGTTAAAAACAAACAAATAAAAAGGAAAGAAAAAACTTGATCTCTCACGATGAGAGACCTATGAAGCTCGTGCAGAGGAGACAACGCCAAGTACGCAACACAAATACTTTATTTACTAGTGTTACACGTATTGGTAATATGTTATACTTTTAATGTAACACCAGCTTTCCATAGTTGTTTAAACACTTTTCTAGAATCCTCGATTTTGTTTCAATATTCACATTATTCATTAGTAATGAATAATGTGGGCTAAGTGAGAAACTATATACTTTATCTAGAATTCAACTCCAATGATTTTTTTCATGTTAATCGGTGTTGTGAAAAACGATACCAATAACAAAGTATAATAGGGAATTAGGGAAGAGAATAAGAACACAAGAATTGGTTATAACTGCTATTCTTTTACTTTCTCTTAAAACAAGATTACAAGTTTACAAGAATAACAAATAACTTCTCTCACCCTAAATTAGGATTTGCAGCTTAGCAATGATGAGAGACTAGTATGCTATTTATAATAAAACCTAACATACTAACTAATGGGCTTTTTTCCACAAGACCCATTATACAAGCCAACTTAATAAACAAGCTAACTTAACAAATTAGGGTTTAAACACTAAAACCTAATTTAACATGCTAACAACCCTAGCATCTTCGACACAAGCATGTGAACAACCTTCGACTTCATGCTTAATCCTGTCGAACCAAGAAGCTACCCTTCAACCATACTAGAGTTCGATCCAATATCTCACAATCGGAATAATGGATAATATATCTCTTAATTATCTTTCACAAGCACTCGAATTTTTATTTAAAATTTTATTTCATCGAAATTTAAATTTTTTCTATGATGGCAATTGATTGTTTTTTATTGACAACAAATTCAAACAATGTAGGAAATACATTTTTCAACATATCAGAACTGAACCAATGACCATGTCAAAATCTAATGCATTCCCCATTATCAATATTACAAGCAAGCTTTTTTTCAAATCAAAATCTACTATCATTTTTCCTACAGTATATCTCTCCACCATAGAGAGTGTTAAAAAGCATGAAGAGATGTACTTTACTTGTTAATCAAACAGTCAACAAACTTGCAAATTTGAAAAGCTCTCGTTTTAAAACTCGATTACAGTTAGTTAGGATTTTCTATTTTTGGTAATTTGTTTGTTAGTTGATTAGAGAACTTGTGTATATAGTTGGTTGTAGTCTCTTTGATACGTTGAGCTGAATCAATACAATTGCAGCTTCTCTCTTATTTTTCTGTTTCTCTTTTCATCTTCTTAATGTCTTCTTCAACATTTTAACATGGTATCATTCTCCATTCGATCCAACATTTCATCCCTTTCTTCTTCTTTCTGTGATTTTCTTCTCAAATTTCTTCATCAATGGCGCCAACATACAATGCTCCATCCATTGATCCACAACTTGATCAAACCAGTCCATACTTTGTTCATCCTAGTGATGGACTTGGTTCAGTCAAACTTACACCTCCTCTCAGCATATTCAACTATCACTTTTGGGAACGATCTATGAGGCGTGTACTTGGTTCCAAGTTGAAATTATAATTCATTAATGGTTCAATTCCAGTTTCAGATTATCAATTTGATCCTTCCATACATGCTTGGAGCAAATGCAACATGTTGATTCATTCGTGGATAATTAATTCAGTTTTTAAATTTATTGCTCAATCGATTGTCTACATTGAAAATGCTATTGATGTATGGAACAATTTGAAAGAAAGATTCTCTCAAGGTGATCATGTTTGCGTCTCTGAACTTCAACAAGAAATTTATGCTTTGAAACAAGATTCCAAATTAGTTACAGATTTCTTTTCAGAGTCAAAGATCCTTTGGGAAGAATTAGAAATATACATTCATATTCCAAACAATGTATGTTGAATTAGATGTTCTTGTGCAACCATGAGAAATGCAAGAAACAATCACAATTTTCTCTATATTGCCATATTTCTCACAGGTTTGAATGAAAATATTATTGTTGTTTAATCACAAATTTTGTTGATGGAACATTTACCAACCATGAACAAGATCTTTTCTATGGTGTTACAACATGAAAGGCATGGCAATTTGACTCCCTTTGATGATTCTCAGACACTGGTAAATGTTGTAGGCTTCAAGAAGCCAAGTTCAAAATTTGGTAATTCCAACTTCCAATCTAATACATCCAAGTTTAAGGTGTGTACTCATTGTGGAAAAATTGGCCACACCATTGAAGTTTGCTATATGAAACATGGTTTTCCACCTCATTTTGCTACATGTTTGTTTTTTCCCGTACTTTTTTGTGGGGTCGGTCGAGATTTTAGGCTCGCAACCTCTAATATGTCGGTTTCGTCCTGCCCTATTTATTTGTGGGCTTTCGTGGGCACATGCATTTACATAAAATTTATATTGTTAGGCCTAAAAGGTGCAAAGCCTGTAACACCCCATAATTTCAGTTTATTAATTTAATTTGGATTTAATTGGAAAATGATGGAGTAAGAGCTATTGGGCTTATGGTGTGATGTTAGTAAAAGAGGGGTGCTAATTGGTTAGGCCTTTTACTAAGTTGTGGTTAATTTATTTTATTCTATTTTTCATAAAATAAGAAAAGGAATCATTTGGGGAGAAAGGAAGAACACGTGAAAAAGGGCAAGAGAAGAGAAAGAGGCAAGAACGTGAAATCGGAAGGAGAGAATTCAAGAGATTCATCGAGGTAAGGGGGGACTTTTCCTTTTAGTATCTCTTATGTGGTCTTAGGTAATAGGTAGATTGATCTATGGTTTGATTCAATTAGACGTTGGGATTGTTAGGTTAGGTTGTTCTAATTTGGATTGAATTGATAATATTTGTGTGAACTATTTGGTTAATAATGCGTTTAAATGATGTTTTGTGGTGTATAATTGATTGTATGATGTTTATATGCCTGTATGTGATGTCTGGAATCGTTTTTGGGTGAAAAGGGGGTGAAATCGCAGGGTCTGTCGCAGACTTGGGATTTGCTGAAATCGCAGGTCCGCTGAGTCCGTTGAAATCGCAGGTCCCAACGTAGTTTTCTTCTGTTGGACATCGCTAGAGGTCCGCTGAGCGGAGGTCTGAAGGATTCGCTTCTGTCTTGCTTCGCTGAGCGAACATTGCTGAGTGTAAATTTTTCTAAAACTTTAAAATAACGTATCTTTTGATCTGTAGATCATTTCTTAGTGCCGTTTTGGGTGTTGTGCAAGTAATTAAATGTTTTATATGATGAATGATGAATATGGGCGGTGGCCGACTTTATTTCTTTAAAACTCGATTTAATTACTTGATGAGAATTGAACATTGTGTGCATATGAGATAGGTGTGACAATGTGTTTGATGTGATGATGAATTGGTTGTGATTGATATTGTGATTGTGATGAATGCATGGCTATTTGAATGATGTTGAAAACATGTACATACTTATTCGGTGATGTAATGTTGAGGTGAGTTGTTCATCGTGATTCGGTGATGTTTTAAGTATGTTATGTGTGTTTCATTCATTCCTATGCATTTGATGATGGATCCCGTTGATGAGTGGATCGTTGGTGGCTAATTCCCATTATGCGGAGATAGATTAGTAAGTAGTCATCGTGTGCCCATGGGGTGTGAGCGATGAGGTTAATCGTGTGCCCATGTGGGGTGTGAGCGATTAAAGGGCAGTATCGAGGAGAGAAGTCCTGTGAATGTGATTCACGAATTTTGGTACCACATGCATAGTGTCAGTTGTGTCATATGCATTTTGTCATAGCATGATTGTGTGGATTTCTGTGTTTTGTATCGTAATCTATTATTGTGTGATTTGACGAATAATAGATGTGAATCTGAATGTGTATAATTGGGTGAACGGTATATTATGATGCTTGTTGCTTATGAATTGCATAATATTTACTAATTGAGAATGAGACTCACCCTTACATGTTGTCATTTTCAGATTGAGGAGTAGCGGCATTAGTGCTCGGTGAGGATGACTCGTAGAGTTTATCCGTTTATGTTGGGTCGTGTCGGTCATGCTCTGATCTTGTAACACTGGGGAACGATAGTTATAGAGATTTATGAGAATTCTCTATTTTAATTGGTGTTGGATTATACTTCCATTTAATTATGTTGATGATGTTTCTTATTCCGCTGTGATAAACATAATTGTGTTTTGTTAAATCGTTTCCTAATGAAGCATGACTTTGACCATGATTGGTTTATTTATTTTAAATAATTGTGGCACCCTTGTGTTTATGTTTTTACTCTGATATATTTATTTAAATTGCTGCGGGGTTTAGAAGGGTGTTACAAAGCCCGCGGCCATTCTCCATCCCGCCCTCACATTTTTGCGGGACGAGACAAGGTTTTAGGCCCGCACCCTTAACTATACCCGTCCCGCCTTATTTTTGCGGTTTTTTTGGGGCAGATATGCTTGTTTGCCACCCCTAGTTACATGGCTAATAATTCCCTTGCAAATGAAAATGAAGATGATGATAGAACCTCTACTCAACAACAAAATGAGAAGCATGAATCTGCACCTATTACTCAAGAACAATTTGACAAGCTGGTGAATCTTCTTGAGAATTCAGCTATCAACGAAGGACTGTCTTCTGTAGTTTCCAATCAAGTTAGCTCCTCTTTATTTACAAGTCATATATATTTGTGATTGCTAAAAGTAATTCTCATTCATTCATTTACAAATGCTCTACTCTTGACTCCTAGATCATAGATGCGGGAGTTAGTGATCATATTTGTTCTAACAGTTATCGGGTTCATCATACTAGTGAAGTTAATCCCATTAATGTCAAGTTGTCAAATGGTCAATTTGTTTTGGCCAAAAATATTGACACGGTTAAGTTTTCCTATGATTTTATCATTTCAAATGTATTATATATCCCTGACTTTTCCGTCAATCTCATTTCAGTTCAAAAACTACGTCAAAATTTTAAGTATATTATTCAGTTTAATGATTTAAAGTGTTTCATTCATGATCAATGATCAATGAAGATGATTGGTTTAATTAAAAAGTTTAAAGGATTATATCACCTAGTTCTCAAAGACAATTATATGAGAATCATGTCCTAATATTTGGTCTGTGTCGTTCCTTAATGTCTTTCAAGTTAGATGTTGCCCTAATTAGATATGTTGTTGAATGTTATTTGTTCAACGCTTATTTGTTTTAAGACATTTGATGAGATTGTAGTGTGTTTGGTTGGGTCTGATGAAAAAGTAATTAATGGAATTGATGACTTGTAACATGTGAAATTTCATATGATTTAATAAAATGCATGTTCAATGTATTTATTGATAGATTAAACAATTTTAAATTATAGAATCTGAACATTTCAAAAAACACACTTCATATTCTAAAATTTGTGGAGTATTTTTGTCAAAAGAAAAGATTTTTAAGGGGTTTCCAGGGTGACAATTTCATGCAGTTATTTTTTTACATCTTAAAACTTAACTTTCTTAGACACTATACATTTCGAAAGTACATGTTACTTAAATGTATAAAACATGTCCTGGAAATTAAACTATCAAGTCACAATTTTTTAAAAACTTTTTTAAACTTAATTTCCAACAGGTAGATATTTACATTCCAAAATTAAAAAATTGCACAATATTTGATATGCAATTGTGTCACTTTAAATATGTAATTTTCACCTTTTTTTTTTAGCATTTAATGTGTCTCAATTTTGCCTCTATATTGCAATTGCAATTGCACATTGCCCACTAGTGAAACAGAATATTTATACAACTAGCATTATAGAACATTCTTCTTCATCATTGAATTTAACAGTGTGGCAGCAATACCAAACTCAACTGATTAAAAAGTTTACAAGTTCATAAAATTTTATTAGTGTACTCTTCTTCACAATCCTAATCAAAGTAATCTATACTTTTTCTTATTCAACCAAACAACACAATGCTATTGAAACTTCCTTTTTGTGTAGATAAATCAACTCAACCAAAACCAGAAGAAAAAGATGAAACAGAAAGTTCTTAATTGAGCAAAAACTATTAATTCTAAATAAGCTCTTTTGCTGCAGCAATAACAGCCTCCTTAGTGATACCAAACTCTTTGTATATTCTTCCTGCAGGAGCACTAGCTCCGAAACGGTCAATCCCGATTGCTTTTCCTTTGCTTCCGACTATTTTCTCCCACCCGAATGTTGTTCCGGCTTCAATGCTAACCCGAGCTGTGACAGCTGCAGGGAGAACACTCTCCTTGTAAGCATCTGATTGCTCGGCGAAAAGTTCCCAAGAAACAAAGGAAACGACTCTGACCGTCTTTCCTTCTTTTCTTAGATCCTCACCAGCTTTGTAAGCAATTTCCAATTCAGATCCGGTTCCGATCAAAATGAGATCGGGTTTGTTTCCTGATGAGTTGTCAGAGACGATGTATCCACCTTTTTCGACTCCTTCAATGGAAGTTCCGGCAAGGTTAGGCAATTTTTGTCTGGAAAGGGCGAGAATAGATGGTCTCGTCCGGTTGAGCACGGCGACTCTGTATGCTCCAGCTGTTTCGTTACCGTCGGCAGGACGAAGCATCAAGATATTTGGCATTGCTCGGAAACTTGCCAGGTGCTCTATAGGCTGATGGGTTGGGCCGTCCTCTCCGAGTCCTATTGAGTCATGAGTCATGACATAGATAACACCGGCTTCGGATAGGGCAGAAAGCCTTATGGCACCGCGCATGTAGTCGGTGAAAACAAAGAAGGTTGCACAATATGGAATCAGTCCAGGGCTGTGAAGAGCAATGCCGTTGCAGATTGCTCCCATTCCGTGTTCCCTAACACCGAATCTAACGTTACGCTCTGCTGGAGAATCACTTTGGAAGTTTCCAGATGCTTTCAGCAAGGTCATATTGGAAGAAGCAAGATCTGCACTGCCACCGAGCAGACCGGGAAGAACCTTCGCTAGGGCATTAAGGTTTTGCTGGGATAGATTTCGGGTCGCATCGGCTGGGATCTCTGGAGTGTATGTCTGAAATCAAATTGAAAGATCGTTCACTATCGTTATTCCATAAATAAATATTTTGAAGCATTTATAGACCAGATATGATATTAGTTAACATTAAATTCGTGATCGATATTGGAAATATGGAATTTACTTACCGGAAGTGCTTTCTCCCAACCAGCGGGTAAATCGCCAGTGATGATCGATTTCAGCACTTCAGCTTCCTCCTTGTACTTCTTTTCGTATTGAGCAAACTTGGCATTCCACTCAGATTCAATAGCAGCGCCCTCGGGAATATGGCGACTCCAGTGTCTGCAGACAATAAAGCAATTCTAATTAAGTATCATATTTATCACATCAGTGGCGGAAAATGGAGAAGTCAATAAATACATTGTCCATACTTTTTGACATCCTCGGGCACGTGGAAAGGCTCATGAGGCCATCCGAGATGGTTTCTTGTGGCATCAACTTCTTTGGCACCAAGTGCACTTCCATGCACACTGTAGGAGTTGGATTTGTTTGGAGAACCATAACCAATGGTTGTCGTGAACTGTGAAATAGATGAACATCGGTAAATACCAACAGACAGCAACTATTTGAGTTGATAATCGCAAAACTTGTGACTCGAATTGATTTCCATATTCTATAGCTTTCATTTTCTAAACATATTAGCCATTTAAAACTAACCTTAATCAATGTGGGTCTGTCTGTGACAGCTTTTGCTTCCTTAATGGCAGCGCGAATTTCATCAAAGCCGGTGTTTCCATTCTTAACCCAAATAACATGCCACCCGAGTGCTTCAAAACGCTTGTCAACACTCTCGGTGAACGCGATTTCCGTGTCACCATCGATAGAAATGTGATTGTCATCATAAAAGGCTATTAACTTCCCCAATCCCCAGTGTCCTGCAAGCGAGCAAGCTTCATTTGCGATTCCCTCCATTTGACAACCATCACCCAATATACAATATCTATAGAAAACAAGTACCATAAGCAAAAAGAAGCATACAGATAAAGCCATTAGAATAAAGAAAATGAAAATGAGAAACAGAGGATTTAGTCATCTTACGTATGGTGATCAATAATCTCATTGTCGGGCTTGTTAAATCTGGCGGCTAAGTGCTTCTCTGCAAGGGCTAAACCAACGGCATTGGCAATACCCTGACCAAGGGGACCTGTAAAATTTTCAAGCAAAGATGAAATAAACAAACAGAAGCAGTCGCAACAACAACAACAACAAAAATCAACTAAACAAAATCGCAATACCGTATCATGAAATAAACAAAATACAAACTTCAAGTTATAACCAACCTGTTGTGACTTCAATTCCAGGTGTCTCGAAATTCTCAGGGTGGCCGGGGGTTCTGCTCCCCCATTGACGAAATTCCTTCAAATCCGCTTCCTATAAATCAAACCCCAAACATAATATCAACACTTCAGTCTATGGTCAACAAGTCCAAAAGGAAAATACTACGAAGCACGGACACTTCAAACACGACAACTACACTCATACAGCAACGCCATAATAATTTGAAAAAAAAAAGAATAAATTAACGTAATCACAAGCATCGGTGCACAAACTCTGAAACACCTATTTTCCAGAGGTATCGGTGCAATAAATACTTGCCAATTTCCCAATAAACACACTTTTTCATATTCAACACAAGCTAGTCTTTTCCCTTAAAAAAGAAAAGTTAAAAGCTCCACACACACTCAAATACACTAATCTAACAAGCAACTAAATTAACCAAAAAGTGTTAAAAAAAAAGCTATTTGCTTCTATTTTTTCAACCCAAAAAAAAGCTAATATTGCAAAATTGTTTAAAAAGCAATAAACAGAACTCAATACCCATTACTCACAAGTCACAATCACAACAACAAAACAAAAATCACTTTTTTCAAAATTAGGATAGTTACAAGATCTATATACAAACAAGCACACCAAATCACAATATACATACCCATTCAACCAAAACAACAAAATTCTCAAACCCATATAAAAAAATGCAAACTTTGAAAAAAATCGACCCGACCCGGATAGTTTTTTTGTTGGGTTACCTGAACACTGTCGTATCCAGCAAGATGAAGCAAAGCGTACTGAAGCATACACCCATGGCCAGCAGACAAAACAAACCGATCACGGTTAAACCAAAACGGGTTCTTGGGGTTATACCTCATAACCTCATCGTAAAGCACATGACCCATCGGAGCACAGCCCATGGGCAAACCCGGGTGACCCGAATTCGCCTTCTCGACAGAATCAACCGCGAGGAACCGGATCGTGTTGACTGATTTCTCAACGAGTGATGATTCATCGGTTGGGGTGTCGGTGGTGAGGGTTGAAGAGGTAGAGGCTTTGATGATGGTGCGACGGAGGTGGGTTTGGGATTGGGATTGAGAGAGGGAGAGGAGGCGGGTGGGGGTTGGTGATCGGGTGAGGGAGATGGTGGAAGGGAGAGAGGAGAGACGGGTGGTGGTGGGAGGGGTGGTGAGATGGGGGGTGGTGAGAGAGAGGGAGGAGGTGGAAGAAGAAGCCATGGTTGTTGTTGGAAGAGAGAGAAAGAAGAGAGAGAGAAATGATGAATGTGAAATTTGATGAATTCATTTTGGTTTTGTAGAGAGAGAGAGAGAGGAAGGAGGTTGTTGAGGTTGTCGCCCGTTGAGGACTGGTGCAGTGTACACAGGGAGAGAGAAAGGAAAATAATATTTTTTATTTTTGGAATATATTAAAAAATAAATTTGTTATTTTTTAAATATTCTAAATTGGATTATTTCACTTTTGTTTTTTTGTTTTTTTGTTTTTTTTGTTTTTTTTTGTTTTATGCGTATAATAAAGTAGTGGTTGGGGTGAAAATAGAAATGGAGAGAAAGGAACTTTTTGTTGGAAAATATATGAATTGAGGATCAAAATAAAGTGTTACTAGTATTCGGTTGTAACGTAATTCGGGGGTGTTTCCGTTTGTTGTTCAGAAATAGGCATAACAATGAAGCAGGCCAACTAATTGAACATGGGTTTTTTTGTCTATTTGAAAAAATTTTAAATTTTGAATATGTATTTTGGGACGCACCAAAATACATATAATTTATTTATTTTTGAGATATTTAAAATTTAAAATTATATTTATTTTGAAAATGTATTTTTTAGAATAAATTTATTTTTAAAATTGGGGTGTGTTTCAAAAATAAATGAATTAAATATATATAAAGTGGAGTTTAAAGATAGTGCACTGTCAGTGTAAATCAGTTTTACACATACAACCAATCAAAATGCCTTAATTTGGCATGTAATTACAGTTTTTTAAAATTAAAAATGGGCTTTATTCTGATGCATGTTTCTCATTGGTTGACAGTGTAAAAATACTTTACACTGTCAGTGCATTTCCTTTTTTCCCTATAAAGTGTGTCTGGAGATACATTTGAAATTTGAGAGACATTTTTGAATTCATAGGGTACATTAAGAGATTCTTTTCCGCTCTCGCCCCCAAATTCAATAGGAGAAACAATTAATCTTGCCCCCATCCCCAACGAATAAGAGGTTCTCCGCCCCTCCTTGTCTCCATCCATTTAAATTATTGTTTTTAAAAAAATATTTTTTATAGCAATAAAAATCAATAATTAAATTAAAATTTTATCAATTTAAAAATAATCATAATATTTAATTATTTTTATTTAATCTTTACTTTTAAAAATAATTTTAATAAATTTAATATTTTTAGATTAAAAAAAAAGAAATTAGTAATAAAATTATTAAAAGTGAGAACATTAAATTAAATTTAACAGGCGAGGCGGGGTGGATGCAACGCAGGTACTAGCATCTCCCGCTCCCATTCTCGTAATTATAAAACAAATTTTTTCTACTCTTGCCGCCAACTAAATATATTTTTTTCCGTAAGTTTCAGGGCGGGGTGGCCGGGTCCAAATTTACTTGTCAGATATACTCAAAAAATTTCTCGCCCCATCCTAGTTTTCCACATGTCTCATCTTTATATTTTAATTTAGGATACAATCACCATATTTAAATTTTTAAATCTTAATTAAATTATTATTTTTTTCTTTTAATATACAATTACTTTCCATTTTTCTTCTTTCAAATGAATCTCAACCAGCAGAATTTGTATTTAAATTATTATAATCATTTACAAGCAGTGTTTTAAAAACCGGACCGGTCATCGAACCGGTGAGGGTACTGGGTCACTGGTTTATCGGTCGAACCACTGGGTCACTGGTCGAACCGCACGACCAAACCGGATTAAACCGGATTAAACTGGATAACTCGGTTGAATAGACCTGTCATTATATAGGTATAAAACCGGTCGAACCGGATGATTCAGTCTCTAAAAAAATATAACTAGCTTTTAAATTTTTTAAAAATATCATATCATAAATTCACAATTTCATAACTTAAATTCAAATTTTAAACAAAGGTATCATACATAACAAAATAGTAAAAAATTACAAAGTCTAATTGCAAACAAAGTCTAATTACAACATAATCTAATTGAATAGTTTATAACAAAATAACTCCAATGTGTACCAAATTTAGTTCAAAATAGGATCCTCCTAAAAAGAAAATCAAATAATATTCAATATTTTCATGCTATTTAAGAAAATTTATTAGCAAAGATGACAAATAGACAATAAAGATTTTAATTTGTCACTAAGAAAAAAAATTATGTGAGAATGCTATTTAAGTAATACACTACTAAATATATTAAAAAAAAAATTTAAAAAAAAAGTTTAAAAGAAATGTTAAAAAAAAAGTTTAAGAAAAAATTAAAAAAAAAAACAAAGAAAAAGCAATTAAACCGCCGGTTTTCCGGTTTTCCCGGTTTTCCCGGTTTTCCCGGTTTTTACCGGTTTTCACCGGTTTCCACCGGTTTGATGGCATACCCGATCTGACTATTGAACCAGACCGGTTACCTGGCCGGTTCCCGGTTCGACCGGTCCGACCGGCCGGTTCGGTCCGGTTTTTAAAACACTGTTTACAAGTTCAATTGATGACTCAAGATCTTCCATCTTTTATGTCTTCACGGCCATTATTTGTCGGTGATGGCTCTTGTTAAGAAATATGGTTGGCCCTAACTCATCCCTACAAAACCGGCTTGTAGGGTGAGGATTGCCCCTACTTATAAGGACATGTTCATGCCATATATTGTCCGATATGGGACTCTTAACACACCCCCTCACGCTCATGAATAGACAACTGGAGCGTGGAAATAAATGGTGGGTGACCCGATAGCGGAAACCATAGAAGGTGGCCCACCGGATCTTAAACGAGGCTCTTGATACCATGCTAAGAAATGTGGTTGGGCCTAACTCATCCCTACAAAATCGGCTTGTAGGGTGAGGTTTGCCCCACTTATAAGGACATGTTCATGCCATATATTGTCCGATGTGTTAAGAAGTGTGGTTAGACCTAACTCAACCCTACAAAACCAGCTTGTAGGGTGAGGATTGCCCCCACTTATAAGGACATGTTCAGGCCATATATTGTCCGATGTGGGACTCTTAACACACTCCCTCACGCCCAGGACTAGACAACTGGAGCGTGGAAATAAACAGTGGGTGGCCCGATAGCGGAAACCATAGAAGGTGGCCCATTGGATCTTAAACGAGGCTCTGATATCATGTTAAGAAGTGTGGTTGGGCCTAACTCATCCCTACAAAACCGGCTTGTGGGGTGAGGATTGCCCCCACTTATAAGGATATGTTCATGCTATATATTGTCTGATGTGAAACTCTTAACAGCTCTCAATATTTTCAACCTTTTATATTTCAATTTCCACTATTGCATACCGTTATTACTTTTCAGTATCTTTGACATTTTAAGTTTTAACAAATCACTAGTCGATATAGGCATCCAATGGGTTTCACCAACATTAGGGAGTCTCTTAACACAAATCGAAATTATTTATTGTGTTCACTCTTGATTCTCAAGTGCCAAAATTCTCCGCTTAAGTTGGTCTAAAAAATATCTCTCACAGAAGAAGGAGAATGTTCGACCCCGAAAAATGCATTTTAGCTTCTCAAATTAAGAAGATAAATTGTTTACTCAAACATGGTTCATTTCTTAAGATCTAATCGTGTGAGTTTACCAAAAAGTAAAAGATTTTTAGGGTAGAGTCAAAGATGGTTATGACACATTTATCGCTTATAACTTATAGAGAGAATGGTCGACCCTCAAATTTATATGACATTTATGGAAGAAAAAACATTTTCAATGATTTTGCGACAATTATAAATTGGTTGTTGCAAACATGAAAACTGAATGTCTAGTAGTAACATCATGAACGATGCACATAAGTTTTATCTACAGTTACATTAACAATGTCTTACGGAACACATATCGATTATTGAGATGTAGACTTAAATGGAAGGAGCAAACAAGGAACAACTCTTCAAAGAAATAAAAAACACCAACCACTAAGACATAATCACGAACCTTAGTCCATAAAATTTTAATCTTTATACTATAATTATTTAAATTTAGTTTCCCCAATTTTTAAATATTGCAATTTTAGCCTATTATTTAATTATGATGCAATAAGTTAATGTATCAATTAACTTATCATTAAAAAAATTCTCAATATGCTTATCCTAGCCACCTCAATCTCATAAAATACTCCTCAATCCATTAAATACTTAATAAATTTTAATATTCATTGATTTAAATCTTTTATAAAATTTAATATATATTATAAAATTTATTTTCTTTTGAACATTTCTAATTTATAATTAAAAATGATAAAACTTATTATTTTTAAAATATTTAGTATTGTATTATTTGACTTTTGTTTTGTTGTTTTATGCATAAAGTAGGGGTTAGAGCGAAAAATAGAAATGGAGAGAAATGAAATTTTTATTACAGAAAATGAATTGAGCATGGAAATAAAATATTATGAAGTTATAATTTGGTAGTGTTTAGGTGTCTGTGTGTCTTTGAATTGGAGGGGGGCAAAATTGAATTTGACATGAGTTTAATAAAATTGATTTTAAGATAAATGAGTTTAGTAGAATTGATTCATACTTGGATACATTTATGTAAAAGTGAATGGAATAATAAATTTCAATATAAAAATTATGTTTAAACTTACTCCCTTAATTGTGTTGATTTCAATGATAAAACGTGTCTCATTTACTAAAATAACCTTATTAATAATAGGTAGTGGAGTACTTAAATGAACTATGATACAATAAATAGGGGTAAGTTAATGGAAATAAATAATAAATATCACATTGGTATTCTAAATAGACAAATAATTTGAGACAAATAAAAATAGGAAAGACAACACCTATCGTGAGACGAATGAAGTATAAGTTACAAATTCTAGCAAGTAGAGGCAAAATCAATTCTATTTTAGAATAACCAAACACTTCAAATCACTTCATAATCAACTTTACACCTCCAATATTACTTGTGACTCTTCCAAAATCCAAATCAAACGCGCTATCTATTTTGTTGTTCAAAATTTTACTCCCTTAGTCTAACTTTTCCATCTCAATCAATTTTTCTCCATGTCATGTCTTTGGATTTAATTTTGTTTTTTTAGTTTTATATGATGCAATAAACATATAAAATATGTTTAATCTTGATTAAAAAAATTAAATTTTAATATTTTAAAAATATAATATTATCATATACTTGCACACAAATATTTCTAAATTATTAGAATTTTTGCACACGGATTCAATCTATATACTTGGAGAATTCTTGTATTTAACCATGCCAAATTTTAATTTTATAGTTTATAAATTTATACATTTTATAAAATAGAACCATTTGATAACTATTTTATTTTCTTTACAAATTTATAATTTATTTTAATTAATATTTAGAAAGTTATTCTTATATTTTTATTATTAAATTTTATTCTTTTATTTTCTTTTAATATACAATCATTTTTTTCAAATGATTTTCAACTCAGTGAAACATTTATTAAAGTTATTACAACTATTTACAAGCCCTATTTGTGATGATTCTCATAATCTTCAATATTTTATGTCTCTACGATTACCACTATTTACCAGTGAGGTTCTTTCTCAATATTTTCAACTATTTATGTTTCAGTCACCACCATTGCATATTGTTATTGGTTTTCAATGTTTCCAACTCTTTATGTTTCAATTACCCCATTGCATATCGTTGTTGGTTTTTAATGTTTTGACCTTTTAAGTTCTAATCGTCATCACCAACATCACCACCACCAACCAACATCACTAGCTTTTTTTTTTTTTTTTGGATAAGGTGGGCAAAGCCACCACAAAATATATTAAACCAAAAAGAAGATACAAGGAGAGGAGAACCGGGGGGGACCGAACCAAAACCCCTTAACGAGTAAATCTATAATTGAGAAGACCGATGGAATTTCTAGCAAAGTCCATAAGAATCTCCCTATGAACTACATCCCACCATCTAAAATCATTAATTTGTAATCCTATGTTAGCTAGCCTATCCGCACATTGATTCCCCTCCCTATAAATATGGGTAACCAAAAAATTAATAGAGTTAGTGTGATGAAGCACATTTTCCCATCTGTTTCGGAGTTCCCATGGAACAATATCAGGATTAGAGAAAGCTAGCACCACCAGTTTAGAATCCGACTCAAGCCAAAGATTGCACCAATTATTTTGAATAGCAATTTCCACTGCTATAGCAGCCCCATATAACTCAGCAAGAAGAGAATTACCTTCTCCAATGAACTTGGAGAAACTACCTTTGTGATTTCCCACGTGATCCCGGAAGATACCTCCACAAGCCGCCCGAATAGGAGTACCCGAAGCCGCACCGTCAGTATTACATTTTATCCAATGGAGGATGGGAGGATGCCAGAGAAATTCTTTCACAACGGAAACTTTCCAATTTTTATCAAATGGATTTTGTAACTTTCCAATTTTTATTAATATTTTTATTAATTATATTAGTAATTATATTATTTGGTGTTTTTAATAATTATTTGCTTAATTTAGTCACTTATGATGTTTATTGAAATTTTCGCATTTTAGGACGATTTAGTCAGTATTAGTTCGGGATAGCGGATCAATATTTAATCGAAAATTTTAATATTTTTAGTATTAGAATTATTAATGAGTTAATATTTATCGTTTTGGGAATTTTCCGAATAATTAAGATTAGACCGGAAATATGAGACATTGAGTTATTTGAGGATTTTATCCGTATTTATTTTATTATATTATTTTATTTTACTTGGTGTGTTAAATAATTATTTAATTGTTATGAGATATAATAATTAATTTAATTAATTAATTTTGTGTATAATTGTGTTTATTTGATTTAATGGGTCAATTGAGTTATTAGAGATTATATCTAATTGGACCTATTTATTAGAAAATAGAAGTAATTGGGTGTTATTTCCTTAAGCCCATTAAGACATAATATAGTAAGGGTTTAGAGAGGGTTAGAGACACCATAACATTTGTTCATTTCAAGAGAAGAGAAGAGAGGAAAGGAGGAGAAGAGGAGCAAAAGAGGAATAAAGAGAAAAACTAGGTTTGAAGAAATTGAAGAGGTAAGGGGGAGAATCCTTATTATTATGGGCTAGTATAATTGGATCAATGGGTAGAAATATGTTTAAGTTGAAACCTCTAATTTTTATGGTTTTGACATTGTTAGATTTTGATGAGCAATCTTTAAATATGATAAGTAATGGTGTTATGATGTTTATAATTGAAAATACATGTTAGAAATTATTGACATGCTTTATATGTCTTATAATATATTGTTTTTCTTTAGATTTGTGTTCAATCTCAATGTTGTGTTCAAATACTGATTTGTGTTTTATTCGCATAGTGTAGCGTTTTTGTGAGATATAGGTATGAAATATATACATATATATATATATATATATATATATATATATATATATATATATATATATATATATATATATATATATATATATATATATAGTTAAAGAACTAAAAGTCTAAAATCTACGGGGATAGTGATACCACATGCGTTTTCAATTTGAACGGTGTATTGTCTGCAATTTGGATTATACCCATTTTTTTCATCAAAATATATTAATAGTTTACAAAGAGACATAGGCTTTGAAAAGAGACGTATACTGTAGCTTTATGTTTTTCAATTCACTTGGAACATCATGGTTTCAATTAGTAATATATACATTTCATGATAATAATAAAAATAAATATGACTAGTATAATATTTTTAGGTGTTTTGAGTTAGAGATGAATATTTAAATTATTTGGCTAATTTAAATTATTTTTAATAGAGTTGTTAGAGTAGTCAATAGAGTTATCAGAATTACTTTTGAGTTGTTTAGAGTCAATTTGAGTTGTTTAGAGTTGTCAGTTTACAATATCGGTGTTTACATTTTCGTTGAAACTTTAAAAAATCATATCTTTTGAACCGTAATTCCGTTTGAGTCCCCGTTCGAAGTGTTAGAAAGCTGGCGCGATATTCTTTTCAATAAAAATGGTCTTGAGCAATAGAATGCTAGAAAGTAGAAATGAAATAGAAATAGAAGTGAATTAAATTAATACTCCCTCTGTCCCAAATTATAAGAGAAATTCACTTTTTAGATTCATTGAATAATTAACGTATCTGGTCTATATATAGACCAGATACATTAATTATTTAATGAACCAAAAAAGAAATTTCTCTTATAATTTGGGACAGAGGGAGTATAGTTGATATTAATTGGTTAAACTAATAATTGAATTAATTGCAATGAGTCTATTTAATCAGATTATGTTGGACTTGGATAACTTATTCGGTTTATCGGTAAATTACGGTATTTTGAGAATTTGTCCGTAATTGTGTTTTTGACTCGAATATTTATGTTGAGAATAATATATTGTTATGACTAGATGTGTCAATTTATGGGGCCAATTAATTTGAGCCCCAGCCCCATAATAATGGGGCCTAAAAAAAATTCAAAAATAATAGGCCCTTAAACACATGGGGCCCAAACTTAAAAGGCCCCAAAATTTAAAAGAGGGCCATTAGGCCCCAAATCAAATAAAATTAAAATTTTAATTTAAAAAATAAAATAATAAAAAATTCAAAAAATAATAACTTTTAAACAAAATAAATATATTAAAAATTAGAAATAAATAAAAAAATTTTTAAAAAAGTTTTTTTAAAAAAAATTAAAAAATTGCATTAAAGAAATTCTAAAACTAAAAATGAAGTGAAGTGAGAATGCAAACTAATCCATATTAATAATCCATATTGGTACTAGAAATGAGTTTTATCTACTGTGCGCATTAAAACTCAATATGGATTACAAAGATAAAACTCACTAATAAAACCCATTAAAACTCATTAATAAAACTCACATTTATGGATTACAAAGATAAAACTCCCTAATAAAACTCACATTTATTATTCTGAGAGCTGCTAAATGGTACGACGCACAGTCACACGAAATTTCACGGAAAAAAATATATTGGTACCCTCTTAAGAATAATTTTTGCTATTTTTTAAATGGAAGAGTAAATTGATAAAATAAAAGTACAACAATATTTTCCAAATAATTATGTTTACAATATTGACAATAAAGTTGACTTGATAAGAAAAAAGAGTTGTTAGAAACTATTTTTGTCACTATTTTTATATACATGTTTTCTTTTAATGAAAAATAAACAAACTATTCAATGAATATATCTATAAAGAAGCTAAGCTATTGTTCAGGATAGGAAGATAAATCGAAATTGAATTTCTACTTCAATGCAATAGTTTAAAGAATAATAAGAAAAAATATTTCAGTTTTTATCATTCGTCAATTTTCGTATGCTTTTTGTTCGCACCATTTATCTTTTTCCTATTATTCTTATATCTTTGTTTACAAGATTAATAATTCATATTGGAACTAGAAATGAAATTTTTGAAACAAAATAAGGCCCCTCAATAGGGCCTAAAAATAACACATTAATTATGGGGCCTAAAATTATGGGGCCTAAAAAATTTCTCATTAACAAAGGGCTTAGTAAAGTAGGGCTTTAGTGGGGCTAAAATATTGGGACTTTGAAAAATTGGGCTTATTTGACAGCTCTAGTTATGACAATTATGTTGTTTTGATAAGGTGTATATTCATACATATATATATATATATATATATATATATATATATATATATATATATATATATATATATATATATATATATATATATATATATATATATATATATATATATATATATGAGGAGGGTTATATTGACTCCAAGAGTAAGTGTTCAACACTTACTCCAAATCATAACCATTGATTATCATTAATCCAACGGTTTTAATTAAAATTTTATATAGAAAAATATTTCCAAAAATAACTAGATTAAATGAACAATTAAAACCGTTAGATTAATGAAAATCAATGGTTATGATTTGGAGTAAGTGTTGAACACTTACTCTTGGAGTCAATATAACCCTCCTCTATATATATATATATATATATATATATATATATATATATATATATATATATATATATATATATATATATATATATATGTATATATATATATGGTAAATATGAATTGACATGAGATAGTATGGATACTAGTGTTAATTGGATTTTGTGAATCGTAATTGATTAATTAGCCTTTTATATGTGAATGATATGTATGTATTGTGAATGTTGTGTACAATTGGTGGATAATTTATCGAGTTGAATTATTGTGATATGCGGAATGTTAAGATGGTAGAGATGATCTTAATTGCATAATTGGTTGGTAATTGTACATTCATTCATGGCATAGTCGGCTTTATTGTGGAAGTGGTGAATCTGTGGGTTCACATGGTATTAGACGGTGATCCTTGAATGGAAATGGACGTAGATTACGTTGATCCTTAATTGGAAACATGTGTAGTGGCTTTGATCTTGTCCGGATCGGAAGCGGCTTGGATTCTAGAGTGAATTCGGAAAGCGGTAAAATTTATGTTTATATTTGGTGGAACTCTGGGTCCACATCGGGTACCACATGCATTGAGTCACATGTTTTGCATTGAGTCACATTAAGGTTATGTGATGTTTGAATATATGCGTTTATGTGATTGTTATGAGTACATGAGATGTGATAATTGGATTTGGTGGTGTTTGGACACATGACTTGGTAAAATATATGATTATGTGATAATTATAGTTATATGTATTATTTGGGAATATAGTATTGGAATTTAATATTATACTCCTTGAGTTTTGATGTATGCTTGTAACATGTGAAATAAATGTTGGTTAGTATTATTTACATGGTTATATAAGTGTGATGAATTCCTATAACAGTTGATTGAATCATTGTATCTTATTATACTTTCTTCATAATGATTCGTATTCTCACCCTTCTGTTTTAATGTTGCCCTCGTTTGGCGACATGTAGGTTCTGGCGATTAGTAGTTCGTACGAGATTTAGTCGGAGAGCTTCCGAGTTTGTTTGATGATTAAGTAGCGAGTCAATGCTCTGGTCATGTAACACTGGGTAGACTAGGCGTGTTGAACTCATGTTTCTATTTGGTTATGTGTTATGTTACAACTTGTGAACCTGTTTATTTGGCTACTTGTCGTTTGAGAGGCTTTAAGCCAAATATTCTGATTACGGTTTATTTTATACTGAGAGTGTTATTGAGTTATGATCATGGTATGGGACATGAATCATTTAATGGAATACATGAGTATTTTAGTATTTTCTGCTGTGAATGCATATTCTGGATGAATTATGATTAAATGTAAGGTGTTATCT
Source organism: Vicia villosa (assembly GCF_029867415.1). Classification (NCBI taxonomy): domain Eukaryota; kingdom Viridiplantae; phylum Streptophyta; class Magnoliopsida; order Fabales; family Fabaceae; genus Vicia; species Vicia villosa. Next base: position 26,159,593 of record NC_081184.1, read on the forward strand.
GAAATGACCAGGTGTGTTGTGTATTGTGGATAAATGTTGTCGGTTTTTAAAAGCTTTTAGTTTTTGAAAACGTCGATGTGACGCCCTTTTGAATTATATGCATGCTTATTCTCTGATATTATGTTAATTGTTTTGGGGTATAAAAGGGGTGTTACAGATTCCACCTATATTACAGATTTCTTAACACTAAATCAAATTCATCAATTGAGTCCAATCTTGATTCTTAAGTGCTAGAGTTCTCCGCTTATGTTGGTCTAGAAAATATCTCTCATTGAATAAAGAGAATGTTCGCCCTAAAAGAATTGCATTTTAGGTTCTTAGATTAAGAAGTTAAATTGGTTATTGAAACATGGATCATTTTCAAAAATCTAGTCGTGTGCGTTTACGAAAAAGCAAAATGTTTGTGGTATAATCGAAGATGGTTATGACATTTATCGCGACACTAATAAAGAGAGAGTGGTTGATCCTGAAATTGCGATGGCATTTGTTGAAAAACACTGTTAATAATTTTGCGATAACTATAAATTGGTTGTTGCAAACAAGAAAAACGAATGTTTGAGACTAACGTCATGGATGATGCACATAAGTTTTTTGTACAATTACATCAACAACATTTCAAATTTGAGTACCCGCGATGGTTGTTGAAGGACAAACCTAATGGAATGGACTAACAATGAGCAATTCTTCACCTTGGAGTCTTTCTTTATGAACAACACACCTTATGAGTGACACGTCGACGTTTTGAACCGGGGATTTAATATTTTATAACATATGTCTACGTTTTGAAAACCCTGGCCAAAGCATGTATGTGGCCACAGTTTCTGAGCTGTGGAAAAATTTAGTGTGGCCGTAGGCCAAAAATATTGTAGTGGTCACAATGTCACATACTCACCAAAAACATTAAGGTAATAGGTGTGTGTGTGTGTTTTATCACTTATTATTGCTCAAGTCCCCCCTTTTCTAATCAATGTGGGACTTTCCCACGATTTATTTCTCAATATTTTTAACTCACACTTATTATTCTCAACTGAAACACAAAATGTTAAAACAACTAAAAACTTATTTAATGTTAGGTGTTATCTGAAATGACCAGGTGTGTTGTGTATTGTAGATAAATGTTGTCGGTTTTTAAAAGCTTTTAGTTTTTGAAAACGTCGGTGTGACGCCTTTTGAATTATATGCATGCTTATTCTCTGATATTATGTTAATTGTTTTGGGGTATAAAAGGGGTGTTACAGATTCCACCAATATTACAAATTTCTTAACACTAAATCAAATTCATCAATTGAGTCCACTCTTGATTCTTAAGTGCTAGAGTTCTCCGCTTATGTTGGTCTAGAAAATATCTCTCATTGAATAAAGAGAATGTTCGCCCTAAAAGAATTGCATTTTAGGTTCTTAGATTAAGAAGTTAAATTGGTTATTGAAACATGGATCATTTTCAAATATCTAGTCGTGTGCGTTTACGAAAAAGCAAAATGTTTGTGGTATAATCGAAGATGGTTATGACATTTATCGCGACACTGATAAAGAGAGAGTGGTTGATCCTGAAATTGCGATGGCATTTGTTGAAAAACACTGTTAATAATTTTGCGATAACTATAAATTGGTTGTTGCAAACAAGAAAAATGAATGTTTGAGACTAACGTCATGGATGATGCACATAAGTTTTTTGTACAATTACATCAACAACATTTCAAATTTGAGTACCCGCGATGGTTGTTGAAGGACAAACCTAATGGAATGGACTAACAATGAGCAATTCTTCACCTTGGAGTCTTTCTTTATGAACAACACACCTTATGAGTGACACGTCGACGTTTTGAACCGGGGATTTAATACTTTATAACATATGTCTACGTTTTGAAAACCCTAGCCAAAGCATGTATGTGCTCATCAAAGGTTGATATTGCTAATATGCTACTATCATATTGTGTATTTATTTATTTAAATTTTTTTAGATAAATTATTTGATATCATGAATTTTAGTTGCATATCAGTATTTTTAGTGTGAATTTAAAGATACTAATACCTAACTAAATTCAAGGTACTAAAGTCTAATTACAGATAAAATTAATAATATTAAAAAGTATAAAAGTATATTCTCGTCACTTTTGTAACCAAATATTTTATTATCAAATTAATTGAATAATTAATATAAAGAATAAATTTTCTTTAATTACTTATTTACTTTTTACCACCTTAATTCTTTAATCAAAATACTCCATAATTATGCTTTTGTAACTTATCCATATTATCACAGTCCAAACAATGCAGTGCAGTGCAAATGCAATGCACATGGTAGCTAGTATTGTTTGGTAAGGAGGTTGGTGAAAAATAAAATCAATGAGTAAATATATTAGCTTTGATTTTAAGTCATGCATGTATAAAATTGGGTTGGAAGCAGGAAAGCCATGTTCAAACGTACTAGTAACTTTTTTTATTTTTCCTTAATATATTATGGAAACTGAAAAAATAGTCAATGTCCATATGAATTTGCAACCAAACCTTCTTATGAAATCTTTTTCTTTTAGCAAATAAATAAATATTACATTTTTAAAAATGGTACTAGTATCATTACTAATTTGACAAGGATTTTGAACATTAATTTGTAATTCAACGCCATAAATTTTATTTTTATTTATTTATATGATATTTATTTTTGGCCGTATCATAAAACTTATCTATGAGGTGAAAGATTTAATTAATTAAAACATAATTTTTATATTATAATTTGTTGTTCAATTTATTTTCTTATAAATGTATTTGAATAAAAAATATTTTACTTTTAATTAGAATTAATTTTAAATATTTATAAAAAATAATAAAATTAGCCACCATCACTTGGCCCATGGGAACTACAAAGGGCCATACAAGTCTCCAACAAACCCTTTCACTCATCATTTGTGTTTTATACTAAAAAAATTCAAGGACCACTCTACTATCATGATTCATAGACATGGAGTTGTGACATGATTGAGTTTAGGTTTTTAATATTATCCCTTTTAATATTGTTAAATCACTAAATTAACTAAGTTATTACCCTCTTTTTTAAGAACAAGTCAATTTGATTACTAGATTAATTAGTTAACCGTGTTAAAAGACTATAATACCAAAGCTAAACGCAGTTTGAAGAACAAAAACAACTTATGCAACAATCTAAAATAGAAATTTTATATTAAAAAAAATTAATATAAGATTTTTAAGATAATATTTTTTATTAATTTTTTATATTATATTATAAGAAGCACAAGTAGTTGGTATTTTTATGCCTTTATTAATTTCATTTGATTAAATATATTTTTGAATCTTGATAACCATGGTCAAACGAGGAACCTTGAACCCACCAAACAATACGGTCCAATAAAATAGACAAAATTCATTTTTTATTTTGGTACAAAATAGAAGAATAGACCAAATTCTAAGTCACCTCAATACTACTATCATAAATAATTGATGTCTCTTTCTTTCAGGAGAAAACATTTTCTCATAGTAATAAAAAAATAATATAAAGAAAAGCGAAAAAAAATCCAAATAACCATGTTTAATAAATAATTTACACCAAAAACCATGTTTTCGGCAAAATTACGCATATGACCAGGTTTCAGAGGTGGTCTCCACATAGGAGCCACCTCAGGTGGCGCCAATGCCCATTTTTGTATAACTTATGTGCCACCCAGGGTGGCTTCAATGTCCATTTTCCTCTTTTAAGCCACCTAGGGTGGCGCCTATGTGTCTCTTTTCTTTTCTTTTTTTTTGTTTTTTTTAATTGTTTCTATACTATTTTTTTTTTAATTTTTTTTGTTTTTTGATTTTTTAAAAATTGTTTTAACATAAATAAATAAATTATATTTTGTTTTTTTTATTTTTTAAAAATTGTTTTAACAATTAAATAAATAATGAAACACCACATGTCATTCATTCCAAACATTACAAATACGAGAAATTCAGAAACAACATTACAAATACGGTCATACAGTCCAAACATTACAAATACGGAAAAAAAAGAAAATTTTTAAAACATGGATATTATGCTATTCACGACCCCTCCGACCATGACCCCTCCGACCCGGAGGCGGACCATGACCCCTCTCACCGCCAGTTCCGCAATCTGGAACTATTCGAATCCGGTTGGAAGGATCTCGACGACCCACTTCTCCACGACCCCCCTATTCCTTGGTTGTTCTTGTTGTGTCTGGGTAGGTGGTCCTCGGATTAGCCCCTCCATGCGCTCGTTGGACATGTATTCTTGTATGCTGCTGTCAAATAGTCGGGTCCCCATGCCCTCAAAGATTGGTCTTGGCGGTGGAGTTGCGTCATATGGTCGGTAAAACCCAGCACTTGATTGGCCTTGGAAAAATGGCATTGTTTGTTGGGGTGTGGTGTAACCATATTGTTGGTGTTGTGAAAATTGGGGTGTGGAGTATCCATGTTGTTGGTACTGTGACGATTGAGTGATCATTTGCTCGTTCGGGTCATATTCGTCATCTAGACCCATGTCGGGGCTGGGTTGCCTATTGGAGTTGGAGGGGCCGGCGTCGCCATGTTGTTGGGTGAAGCCCCATGATTGTTGTTGGATGGGTTGTCTAGTGGAGGTGGAGGGGCCGGCGTCGTAGTGTTGTTGGGTGAAGCCCCATGATTGTTGTTGGACGGGTAGCCTAGTGGAGGGGTCGGCGTCATGGAGTTGTTGGGTGAAGCCCCATGATTGTTGTTGGATGGGTTGACTTTGGTAGGGCGTTGTTGGTGTTGTTTGATATTCTTCCTGGTAAGGTTGTTCGGATGTTTGGCGTTGTCGGCGTTGCTGGCGTTGTTGGCGTTGTTGGCGTTGTTGTGGTGGTTGTTGGGGTGGTTGTTGTGCGTATTGTTGTTGGCGGGGGTCGTGTAGGTAGTAAGGGTCGGACACATACATATCGGGGGTTGTGACTGTTCCAAACCAAGCAACGTAGTCCGCGGTTGGAAACATGGGGAGTTGGGCAACAGTCTTCGCATGTGATTGTATAGTGTGCACTGCTCAGTATGGTTGTGTCTGGTCAAGTCGGCAAAGCTGCAGTTCACCAGTGTCAAGCACACCTCAAATCAACTTAGTACGTTTGTGACGATTCAGGCATTCATTTTCCATCAACTTTATTCGCATGTGATTGTACAGTATGCACTGCTCAGTGTGGTTGTGTCTGGTCAAGTCGACTGTGCAGCAGTTCACCAGTGTCATAATGATCTCAACTCAACACAGTAAGTTTGTGATGATAAAAGCATACCTCTAATGTGGAAAATAACACAACTCATTACACATCTCATTTCACATATGAAATAACACTCTTTACCCACTCAACAATGGCCCCTCCACAATACATTATCAACGCTCATGTTTTTGGCGAGACATATGACAACGAAGAAGTTGGTTTTCTGTTTAGAAACACCGAGGTTAAACGATTTTGTTTAAGCAGAAAAGCAAATTTCAGTTACTTCAAAGGGAGATTAGAGACGAAGCTTGCAATGGGTGGTGTATCCCAGATTTTTTACCAATATCGATTTCTTCGTGGGGACAACCCGGTCAAGTTTATCCAAGTTGAGATCAAAGACGATGAAGACATGCAGAATATGTTCGCCAATCATGAGTATTCTGGTTACGACTGCATAGAACTGTATGTTACTCTACCAGAAGTTCAACCCACACAAATGGTTGAGTCAGAAGTCATTGATGCACTTGAAGACGAGCAAGCAGAGGTCGACGTTGTAGATGAAGAAGAAGAAGCACCGGAAATAGAAGTTGATAACTTGGTCAACGAGGAAAGTGAAGATGAACCGGAAGTTGTTGTACCACGAGATCAAGTGCATATGCCTCCAGCGCACATGAGGAACTTGAATTTTGATGGGGATGACGAACCATCGACTGATATTTTCTATGATCCATACACTCAAACAGATCAACGGTTAAAAGTAGGAGACAGATTTCGTTCTAAGGAGGCATGTATCATGGCCATAAAAAGATTTCATATGGCTAACAATGTTGATTTTAGAGTTGATCGCGCCAATGTTGAGAGGTACAAAATTTATTGTAGTAACACTGATTGTGGATTCAGGTTGCATGCATCATACAGGAAGAGAAGTGATTCATGGGTTATAGGATATATTTCCCAAGATCACACATGTGTTAACACAAATGTTTCACAAGATCACCGTAAGCTAAGTTATGACATTATTTGTCAAGAAATCTTGCCTCTAGTTGAAAAAGATCCATCGTTAAAGGTGAAAACGATAATCTCTCATATCGTTGCAACATACAATTACACTCCCTCTTATAGAAAGGCGTGGCTGGCGAAGACCAAAGCGATCGAAATTGTGTATGGAAATTGGGAGGATTCGTACAAACGACTCCCACATTTCTTATATGCGCTTCAAATTTATGCTCCTGGAACCGTTACTATTTTAGAGACCCTTCCGGCGCAATCTCCAGACGGAACGTCCCTTCAAGGAAATGTGATATTCCACAGGCTTTTCTGGGCTTTCCGCCCATGTGTGCAAGGATTTTCATATTGCAAACCAATTCTTCAAATAGATGGAACTTGGTTGTACGGAAAATATAAAGGCACCATGTTGATGGCTGTGGCTCAAGACGGAAATAGTAACATCTTTCCTGTTGCGTTCGCTCTTGTGGAAGGAGAAACTGCTGGAGGTTGGGGTTTCTTTCTCAGAAATCTTCGAACACACGTTGCCCCCCAACCTGGACTTTGCTTGATGTCAAACAGACATGCTGCCATCGAGAGTGCGTACAACAATCCAGCAAATGGGTGGCAAAACCCAACCTCAACGCATGTTTACTGTATTCGACACATTGCACAAAATTTCATGCGGGAGATAAAGGACAGGGCTCTTCGGAAGACTCTTGTCAATGCCGGATATGCGTTGACTCAACCGACGTTCCAATATTATCGACATGAAATTATAGCGGCAAATCCAGATGCAGGCAGATGGGTAGACAATCTTGCTAGAGAGAAATGGACCAGATCATACGACAACGGGAAGCGATGGGGGCACATGACTACGAATCTTGTGGAGTCTATGAACGGGGTGTTTAAGGGCATCAGACACCTTCCGATTACTGCCTTGGTGGAAGCAACATACTATAGGATGGCTTCTCTTTTCGCAAGAAGAGGTGAGCGTTGGAATGCAGTTATAGAATCCGGACAATTATTCAGCGAAACATGCGTCAAATTCATGAAAGAGCAATCTGCCAAAGCCAACAGCCACATTGTGACATCTTTCGATCGATTCAACCGGACCTTCAGTGTTAAAGAAACGATTGACCATAACGAGGACCTTCCGAGACAACAATGCAGGGTTCTTATAGATGAAGGGTGGTGCGATTGTGGAAAGTTTCAAGCCTTTCGGATGCCATGCTCTCATGTAATTGCAGCATGTTCGTATGCGCATCAAGATCCGTTAGCACTTTTATCTCCCATTTACAAGGCGGATACCTTGCTCGGGGTGTACAACAACTCATTTCAAGTGATGGCAAAGGAGGATTATTGTCCTGCGTATGAAGGGGACGTGGTTTGGCATAATGATAACATGCGGAGAAAGAAAAGAGGTCGCCCGAACAGCACCCGGATCACAACCGAGATGGATCAAGAGAAAATGGTCCGAAAGTGTAGCATATGTCGTGAAGTCGGGCACAATAAAAATACATGTCCTAACCGTGGATCAAATTCCACCAACAATTAGTTGTATGTCATTTGTATTTTGTATCTGTATTTTTATTGATAATGTTTTTGTATTTGTATTAGTATTAGAATTTGTATTTGTATTTGTATTTGTATTTGTATCTGTATTTGTATTGATAATGTATTTGTATTAGTATTTGTATTTGTATTTGTATTTGTATTTGTATTTGTATTTGTATTTGTATTTGTATTTGTATTTGTATTTGTATTTGTATTTGTATTTGTATTTGTATTTGTATTTGTATTTGTATTTGTATTTGTATTTGTATTTGTATTTCTATTGGTTATGTATTTGTATTATCCTTTATTAAATCAACTAGTTATGTCTTTGTCTCGTAGTGAAATTGTCTTCATGGCCCATACCGCCACTCTTTATTTTGGACAGTCAAATACGCATGCTTTCGTCTAGTCCCATCAAGTCAGTCATTGATCAGTGTGTCTGCAATTATCATAGCCCATACTGCCACTCTTTATTTGAAATTGTCTTCATGGCCCATACTGCCACTCTTTTTTTCTACCCACTACTATTATAAATTAGGGGCTCCTATGGTTGAGTTTACACACAGATACACAAACTCCAAATACCAAACAATCACACAAACACAACCATGCCTCGCCGGACAACCATTAGGCCAGATGGATGTCACCGGACAACAGAGTTGCCGCCCCGGAGATCAACATGGCGTGCCGAACCTGAACCGGAGTATCACAGAAGGAACGGACATGTCATATTCTCACCCGTCAAACCTCCCATGCCGATTATTTTTTGGAATATCTCTTCCGTCGAGCAACTCAAGAGGACTCTCATGAGTTTTTTAGAGGGGGAGTACGAAGCCGGCGAACAGATAAGAAGCATCAAGAGGCTTAAAACAAGGGCCGATGCTGTGACTGGAGCAACGATAACTTTCTGGGATAACGTGGAATACGACATTGATGCCATTCAAATGATGCATGGACCTAATGACATTGTTTTAACCGTAGTGATTTCTTAGATGTTTTAGTTTATCTTTTTCTGTTGGTTATTTTCTATGTACCTTTTAATTAATGAATGAACTACTGTTTTCCGTGAACGCTCGAGTTAGCTGATTCACTGATCTTATCTGTTGCAATTTAATATATATATTTTTTTAATACTTTAAAATAAAAACAATTTTATAAATAAATAACAAAATTTAAAAAAAAATAGTATAGAAACAATTAAAAAAAAAAAGAACATACACATAGGCGCCACCCTAGGTGGCTTGGAAGAAGAAAATGGTCATTGAAGCCACCCTGGGTGGCGCATAGGTTCAAGGAAAATAGGCATTGGTGCCACCTGAGGTGGCTCCTATGTGGAGACCACCTCTGAAACCTGGTCATATGCGTAATTTTGCCGAAAACATGGTTTTTGATGTAAATTATTTATTAAACATGGTTATTTGAATTTTTTTTTCAAGAAAAGCGACCTGCCATGATATATCATGCCCCATCATTAATTTTCATATATATATATATATATATATATATATATATATATATATATATATGATTATTTTTCTATTCTAAAAAATTGAATGATTTGTCTATTTAAATCTGTTCAGTTCATAGTTGTACACAGATATTAGATTCAAGCATGAAAGTTTTAATCACTGTAATACTTGACAAGAAAAATTGACTTACCAAGTATCTCAACATTAAGAAAGTGGGTGTTTGAGAGAGTGTTAAAAAGAGAGTGTTGCTAGCACTCCTCTTTCTCATATGACTATATAGCAACACAAAGGAAAGAATTTGAGTCGAGTTGGTAAAAAGAGTTCGATTTAGTGGACTTGCCCATTTTGTCATATTTTTTGGGATATGTTAAGATTTTATGTTTATACTCTATAATATGTCTTTTCGTATCTGTTCTATTTTTTCAAGTCAAGTATTTACATAAAATTTCGTGATTTTTAAATGTAAAAGGTATAGCGTCTACGAGTCCGCCCCACTTTCAATTTCTTTTTCAGAGCACACTAAACTTCTAAGTTCGTGTTCTCGATAATATCAGCTCTGTCATGTTCTATTTTTTGGAATTTTTACAAAACAGATCTAACTAGTTGGACATGCATGCATGTTTGCTACTTCTAAATTTGAGCGGTAATGTTTAATATGGACTATTACAATTTTCATCTGTCATGATTTTAAGACATAATTGCATGTTAGGTTTTTTTTTTTAGAAATAGCGGTTAACAGATAAACTAGCTGATAGCTTATGACTGATGACTGATAGTTTATAGTTTATAGTTGATGAATTATGATTTATAATTGATAATCTAATTGAAATGTTTGGTAAAATTAGCGGTTCAACTAGCTGATTAATTAAAATGACATAAAAGACATTAACACATAATTAATTTATTTTAAATTAAAATAAATTATAGAAAATAAAAATGGTTTTTAATAAAAATAATAAGCTATAATTTAAGGAAAATTCTACGGTGAAGTCGCTCAATTGACTGCTTTGAAGAAGTCGCATTTTAACCAATCAGAATGCAACCCTAAACCCTAAAATGCCACATAGGACTGTTTCATTTATGTCACTTACTGTGGTAACTTTTTAGTTATGAATATTGCAATTAAGTCCCTAACATATTAATATTTTTTTTTAATTTGTTATGTTTAAAATGAAAATCAATTAAAATACATTAACAACTTTAATTTAATCATCATATTCATTATTGAACAAATCCTCCTCACTTAATTAGAACCCTAATTTTGTTTTCGTCCCCATTTTTGTTCGTCCGCCAATTTTTTTATCAATCAACACAACATTCATCTTCATATTCATCTTCATCTTCATCTTCATATTCTTTGCCAACACTGCAGACGAACATCAACACAACATTCATCGTCTTCGTCCATATTCCCCTGAGGCTGTCCCATTCAATCGCTCACCAAACATAAATCTGACTGTGTTCGTATAGAGCACGCGGTTTCTAAGGTAAATTCAAAAATGTTTGTTATATTTGTTTGAAATTAATGATTAAGATTAATTGATTTCAAATAAAGTATAAATGGAATCGTTAAACTCGATTTTAAATTGGGAATTAGGGTTTATGCCTGAATTTGTTTTATTTACATGGATTTAATATTTGATAATTTTGAATTTTCAAATTTGGTGGTTACTTTTGAATCAGGTCCCTTGATTGAATCAGTTGAGATTGATGTAGAGTTTTGTTGTGTTAAAAGTTGTGATAATTCAGATTTGGTGTTAAATTTGATTTAAATGTTATGCTTGATTTGAATAGGAAATTAGGTACTGTGGTTTATGTTGGGTTTTGGTGTGTTAGCAAATGTGTTAATTCAGGTTTACTATGGAAAACCATGAAGATTATGATTCCAGCGACGACGAAAATGTTTCAGAATCGGATTATGCTCAAGATGACAGCAATTCGGTGTCCAGTATGTTCCAAAGTTCAGATGATGGTTCAAATGATGGTGATGGCGATGATAATAGTCACAACGAAGATTTTGGTGAATTATATGCAACTGTAGGTGATAGAACGGTGAAAATTAATGACTTTTCTGCTGATGAAATTCGTGCTATGGAATAAGAAGCATGAGTTTTATTTTAAGTATGGTAAATGCAAAGGGTTTGCCATTAGGAAAAGTGATGTTAGGACAAGAGGGACTGATGGTGGTAAAATAACAGTAATGAGACAGTTTGTATGCAGTAAACACGGTCTAAGAGAGATGAAACACTTTAAGAGGGTTGATAGGAAAAGAGAACACAGTCCTACGACCCGCATGAAATGTCCCGCTAGGCTTCGTGTGCATTACAAAGCCGACAAGAATAGATATGTAGTGACGTTTCTTTATGAGACTCACAACCATGAATTAACCCCAACTAGGTTTATACACTTACACCCCATTTATCGTGACATTTCTGAAGCAGATAGAGCTCAGATTAATGGACTTCAGTCACATGGAATTAGAACTTGTCATATAATGGGGTACATGGTTGCTCAGAAGGGTGGATACGTTTGTGTTGGGTTTACAAAGAAGGATATGTATAATTATTTTGATAGAAAAATGCGTGCTACTATTAAAGATGGGGACGTTGCCGCTGCTTTAAATTATCTACATGTGAAGACATCTACTGATCCCATGCTAAATGCTAAATATGTCGTCACCGGTGATGGGCAAATGAAGTCTCTTTTTTGGGCTGATGGGATCAATAGACCTGACTATTTTTGTTTCGGCGATGTGGTTGCATTCGACGCGACTTACAAGAAGAACAAATACAACTACCCATTGGTGATATTTTCAGGGTGCAACCACCATGCTCAAACAGTTATTTTTGGTACTACATTGGTGTCAGATGAAACGACAAATACATATAAGTGATTGTTGGAGTGTTTTTTAGAGTGCATGAACGATAAATACCCAGAAGCAGTTGTAACAGACGGAGACGGGGCGATGAGGGAAGCTATAAAATAGGTGTTTCCGGATGCGACACATCGTTTATGCGCTTGGCATGTGAATAAGAATGCAGATGAGAATGTAAAGAACTCGGGATTTTTGCAAGGTTTTCAAAAAGCCATGTACTCTAATTTTACAAAGGATGAGTTAGAATATTTTTGGTCAGAGCTAATTAAAGAAAACGAATTTGAAGGAAATCCTTGGGTTGTATAAACGTACGATAACAAGTCACTATGGGCAACTGCATATCTACATGAGAGGTTTTTTGGATGTATAAGGACTACGTCTCAATCTGAAGTCGTCAATGCAATAATCAAGAGTTATGTCAGAAAGAGAGGCTGCATTTTTGAATTTATGCACAATTTTGAGCAGGCTTTGAGATCTTATAGAAACAATGAACTGGTTGCCGATTTTAAATCAAAGTTTTCAGAACCTGTGATAACTACTCACCTGCATGAGATTGAGAGGCATGTCGTGCAGATTTATACTGCGGAGATTTTCAAAGAAGTCAAAGATGAAATAGTGAAGGCTGGATCATTGATTGTTAAGGCAAAATTAGAGCGCAACGATCTTAAGATTTATAAACTTAAAAATATCTTTGTGACAACTATGAAGTAGATGTTTATTATGATGGTTGCACACTTCAATGTGAGTGTAAGTTATGGGATTCTCGTGGGATTCCATGTTCTCATATGTTTTGTGTCATGAAAGAAGAACACATTGATCGTATTCCCGAAGATTTGGTTTTGCCGCGATGGACGAAGGATGCAAAATTAGGTTACTTGAACATGAATTGTGATGGTGCTGTTGATTCTAATATGGTTGGATCTTGTTGGATCTTGGTTTATCAAATTTAGAGCAACCAAGTCCACTCTTATCATTGGAGTATCTCTGTGTGCTAAGAACATTTTCCAATCCAATTTGCCCTTTTTCATATCTTTCTAAAACACGTTTTAATTGGACAATTTGGAAGGAAAGTGATTCACAATTCTTGCATGCAACATTATCTTTTTGAACACTAATCATTTTTTCTTTGTCATCTTTATGTTCTACTTCAATTATCTTAACCTTCTCTTCTAAAGATGATATTATTTTCTTTTGAGATGAGATAGTTTTATAGAGAATTTTGCATTCTTTTAATAATTCATCTATTGCACCTTGTGCACCATTATCAAAAAGAGAATCATCATAACTAACCTCGCCTTCTTCATCGTCGGAGTGGTGTGATGCCATTAGTGCTAGGTTTGCACTTTCGTCACTATCGGAGTCCGATGAGGAACTTACTTCATTATCTTCCCATGCTATGTAGGCCTTTTTATTTTTGAACTCCTTTTTGCCTTTGAATCCATTCTTCTTTGAAAGCTTTGGACATTCCGGCTTTATGTGTCCTTGTTTCCCACATTCATAGCATGTAACTTCTTGTGATGAAGTGGATGCTTCTTTATCTTTATGCTTTGAGAATTTCTTTCTTTTGACATAGTTAGTATTATCAATATTATTCTTATTACCAAAAAATTTGCCTAACCTTTTTACAAGAAGCAAGAAATTTTCATCTTCATCCGATGCATCTTTCATTTTGCTTTCTTTTGAATCTACCTTTAATGCAATGCTTTTGGATTTCTTCTCTAAGTTCTCATGCTTTTCCAATCTTCCAAGTTCCGTCTCATATTCTTGAAGTTTTCCAAATAGTGTTGCGGAAGTAAATTTTGATAAATTATTCTTTTCGGATATCGCCGTCACTTTTGGTTGCCACTCCCTTGTCAAAGATCTGAGCACTTTAATATTAAGTTCTTCGGTAGTAAGAGTCTTACCAAGTGCCTTCAAGTGATTTGTCAAATGTACGAATCGTTTTTGCAAATCGAGAATAGTTTCTCCGGGCTTCATTCTAAACAGTTCGTACTCTTGGCTTAAAGTATTCAATCTTGATCTTTTAACTTCAGTGGTACCTTCATGAGTTTCTACAAGAGTATCCCAAATTTCCTTTGATGTTGTACATGCCGATACTCGGAAAAATTCATCCATACTAAGAGCACCTTGAAGAAGACTGACCGCCTTTTTGTCAGCAAGAACCCCCTTTCTATCGTTATCATCCTAGGACGCTTTAGGTTTATCCGATCCAACACCGTTAACGACAGTTACAGGAACATGAGGACCTTGTAGGACAGCCTCCCATACTTCTTCTCCTTGTGCTTCTAGATGAGCCTTCATTCGGATTTTCCAAAAGTCAAAATATTCACCACAAAACAATGGAGGCTTGTTGTTAGAACCACCATCTTTGAAAACCGGATTTTGATTTGCGGAAGCCATTCTGGATCTTTAGGAACAAGTTACCTATAACTTGCTCTGATGCCAAATGTAAGTATCAGATATGCCTAAGAGGGGGGGGGGGGGTGAATTAGGTTTTCAAAAAATTAATCGGTTTTATGAGAAAGTCTTTACTGATTTTTGGTTAAGTGTTTGAAGGCTTTTGATGGTTTTTATCTTTTTCTTGGTAATGGTGATGAAAGCGGTAAAAGCGAAAAGATAAAGAACACAACGATATATACTGGTTCCCCTCACAATCCGAGAGTACTCCAGTCCCCTTTCAAACACGAAAGAGATTTCACTATAGTTAGAATTATTGTACAAGCCTATGCCTACTATCTAACCTATAGGGTGATCAAAGGTTCTTAACACCTTTAAGATCAATCAACACTAATGTGGATGAAGAACAATCCTCTTCAAACACACCACTTACTTCCAACAATCCTGGATAGTAAGGAAATAATTTTCTTTGAATTTTTACAAGAGATTTAGATGAAGTTTGTATAGCACTATCAATCTTGGATTGATCTTCTTCTTCAAATAAACAATTCTCAAAATGGATATAAGTGTTCACAATGTATGCATGAAACTTTGAATGAATTTCTCAATGAAAATGTGTATAGAAAGTTTCACTTGAAAGTAAGGATTTGATGAACACTTGGAAATATTGAAAGATGAAGATTTATGAAAGTTATGAATTGTTAATGAAGAAGGTGATTAATGATTATGAAAGATGTAGTATTTATAATGTGCTAAACACCTCTTTGAATGGTTATTTTTCCATGAAGCAATGCAATGATTTAGTGGTAAGAAGATAAATTCGTTTGAATGAAATCATGCAATGGAAAAACACACTGGTTCAGTAGGAACCGGTTCCTGCCTGGGACAACCCGGTTCCTGCTGAACGTTACAGCAGAAAAATTCAAATTTTGAACTGAGGAACCGGTTCCCACCTAGGGACAACCCGGTTCCCCATAGTAAACCACAGAATGCTGAAAACTGAGAATGCTGGGAACCGGTTCCCCCATAGGGACAACCCGGTTCCTAAAACCTTTATTTTGAATTTTATATATGAAAAAGGTTTTAAATGAACTTTTTGAAATATGAAACTTGTAGATGATTATGATATGCATGAGAATATATTTTGTGAACAATTATATGTCAAAGTGAGTGTTGTTTATACCTTTGACATTTTAGCTTGATTCTTGAATCCTCACAATTTCTTCAAGACTTTGAAATGATGTATTTTTGCTTGATACTTGAAATTCTTTTTGCACATCCTTTATAAAATCTTGATGTCCATATTGTCTTCATCAAAACAAACTATGCTTGAGAAGCTTGCATTTACATTCTCCCCCTTTTTGATGATGACAACCAAGTCTTGAAAATGTTTTGAAAAAGTTGTTTTGTGCTTTTGAAATTATGTTGAACAATGCAAGACTCCCCCTACGTTAGAGACTCCCCCTAAATCCATGATTCCTTCTTTGATTTATGGTGATGAGTTTCATTTGTTAATGTTAACAATGGCCTGCATTTTTTTCTTTGAAACAAAACAACACAAAAACACATGCATATTCTTCTCCCCCTTTGTTATTATCAAAAAGGATGGGGAAAAAGAGAAAATTGATATGAAATATAAACACAATGTGAAATATCACAAATATAACACAAATTGAAATACTACAAACATAACACGATTAAACGATACGAAACGTAGTTTTTTACGATTACAACATAAACATAAATAATCCTAAACATCACGAAACATAAAGAGCACATAATTTAATCACTTTCATCCATTTGCTCTTCATCATCATCATCTTGTTCATCTTCTTCTTCACTTTCTTCCTCTCCCTCATAATGAGCCAAGATCCGCCTTTGAGTCCGTTGAATTTCCCGCATTTGTCTTCTCATAAGGTTATGCTCATAGTTGTTCTCCCGCTTGTTGTTATCAATAGATGTTTGAATGGAGCAAAGCTTGTCAAACATCATCTCCATTGTGTATCCACCTTCGGGAGGTTGAGGGATTTGTGGCACGGCCGGTTCGAAGTCAACTTTGTAGAAAAATCTACCTTCACGATCCGTAACAATTCCTGTATTTTTAAGAGCGGTAGCGGTGGTAATAGCACACTCTTGTTCATCCATATTTTTCTTCGGTTCCCTTTGGAGGAGAACACCAGCATTCCGAACAATATGAGAGATGGCCCTTGCATAAGGTAAGCCTCCTTTAAGGGAAGCCATAAGCTGCATGTGGCGCATAATTGAAAGAGCCCAATTTACTTCAATGCCACGTCTTAGAGCAAGCAAAACCATCAACTCAAACTCATTGACCCTGGAATGGTTAGAATTCTTTGGAAATAAAACATAAGCAATGATAAGATGGAGCATCCTATCACTCACCGATAAGCTTGAACCGAACATGTTAAACTTGGTAGCAAGCTGTTGGCGAACTGTGTCGCGTTGAGTTGGTCGGCACATATCCACAAAAACATCAATCTTACTGTACGGTTGCCAATCCTCCGGAATGTTACCTTGAAGGAGCACTAAACCCTCATATAGAATTCCTAATAGTTTCCCAAAATCCTCAACATCTAAGCAAATCTCTTTTCTTGAAACTTCGGATACCAAAGTGAACTCATCAAAATCATTGGTCACTATCTTAAGGTTATGGTAAAATTCCCTAACCAAATCCGGGTAATAGTCTCCATGATCACTCACAAAATTTGCAACACCGGCATTAGCTAACCTAGCATTTAAATTAAAGCTATGAGTTGGGAAATCATGAAGTTTACCGTACTTAGCCGGAAGGAGTTTCCGACTACGAATGTTGAATGTGAGTCTCCGACTCTTGACAGTTGGTTGGAACTCTTGAGGATCTTCACTTGTCTCTCCAATTTTATTCTTTCCCTTTGCACTTCTTAAAACTTTGGGTGCCATGGTTGAAAGAAGTTGAGAGTTAGGGTTTAGGTTGGGATTTTCGGATTTGGTGAGTGGAGGAGGATTTGAGTGAGATATGTGTAAGAATGGAGGATTATATAGAGTTTTTGAGGTAGTGGGTGATTTAATTTTGAGAGTTATGGTGAGATAGTGGAGCTTTTAATTGGGTTTGACAATGGAGGCGGAAGGGTTTGAAGAAGATGAAGATGAATGTTGAATGAGAGTAAATGTGAGTGAATGAGAGTAAAAGAGAATAAATGTGTGGTGTGAAATGATATAATATATATTGAACTCAAGATAAAAATAATAAAAAAATAAGGCAAACAATAGTGACCACGTAAATCTTCACGTACAGCCAAACATGATAAGCAAAAAGCTGGAAAATGTACGTGGGAACCGGTTCGTCCCTACATGGGAACTGGTTCCTGAAGCACATAAAAACAACGCCTCTGGAAATTACTATGGGGAACCGGTTCGTCCCACATGGGAACCGGTTCCTGGACTGAAAAAGTTCAAAAACTTTAATTTTATGAAATATAAAGCATACATATCATACATAAATACCAGGGCATAATATATGAACATTCATAAAACACTTTTTATCACATAAAATGTTAGAAACGTGTACCTTTGATTTATGATAATAACGAACGAATTTAAACATCACCTTCATCTAAAATTCCAAGCTCTCGTCGAATTTTGTAAAACGATTCTTTTGGGAGAGGCTTGGTGAAGATATCCGCAAGTTGATTATGAGTATCTACAAAAGTGACTTCAACATCTCCTTTAAGCACATGATTGCGAAGGAAATGATGTCGAATGTCTATGTGTTTGGTTCTTGAATGCATGACCGGATTCTTTGTGATATTTATAGCACTTGTATTGTCGCATCGAAGAGGAATGCATCCGAGATCAAGTCCGTAGTCACGAAGTTGTTGCTTAAGCCAAAGAATTTGTGCACAACAACTACCTGCTGCTATGTATTCCGCTTCGGCCGTACTAAGAGCAACACATGCTTGTTTTTTACAAGCCCATGATACTAATGCATTTCCAAGAATGTGGCAAGTACCACTTGTGCTTTTACGATCAGTTTTACATCCTGCATAATTCGCGTCAGAATAACCAATTAAATTGCAAACACTACCTTTAGGATACCATAAGCCAACGTTGGTCGTTCCTTTGAGATACTTCATGATCCTTTTAACCGCCATAAGATGTGATTCCTTTGGATTTGCTTGAAAGCGAGCACAAAGACAAACACTAAACATTATGTCAGGACGGCTTGCCGTCAAATATAATAAAGAACCGATCATACCTCGATACTTAGTAATATCAATTGGAGTACCGGATTCATCTTGATCAACATATGTACCGGAGCCCATTGGAGTATTCATTGCTTTACAATTATCCATATCAAACTTCTTCAATAGTTCTTTACAATATTTAGATTGATTGATAAAGATTCCTTCTTTGAGTTGCTTAATTTGTAGTCCAAGAAAGTAGTTCATCTTTCCCATCATAGACATCTCGAATTCTTCTTGCATCATCAATGAGAATTCCTCACACATTTCTTTGTTAGTCGATCCAAAAATGATATCATCAACATAGACTTGAACCAATAAAGTGTTACTTTTGATTATCTTAATGAACAAAGTTTTATCAACCTTACCCTTTTCGAAACCTTTTTCACACAAAAAACTGCTAAGTCTATCATACCATGCTCTAGGTGCTTGCTTTAATCCATAAAGAGCCTTTCTCAACTTAAAGACATGTGAAGGATTCTTGAAGTCTTCAAATCCCGGGGGTTGTTTGACATAGACTTCTTCATTGATGTAGCCATTCAAGAATGCGCTCTTGATATCCATTTGATAAAGCTGAAAATTTAATGAACATGCATAAGCAAGTAAAAGACGAATAGCTTCTAACCTTGCAACCGGAGCAAATGTTTCTTCAAAGTCGATTCCTTCTTCTTGATTGTAACCTTGGGCCACCAATCTTGCTTTGTTTCGAACAATTATACCATTCTCATCAAGTTTGTTCTTAAACACCCATCGAGTACCTATGATGTGTTTATTATTTGGTCTAGGAACAAGTTCCCAAACTTGATTTCTCTCGAATTGATTTAATTCTTCTTGCATTGCATTTATCCATTGATCGTCTCCTAAGGCTTCATCAACTTTGGAAGGTTCAATTTGAGAAACAAAAGCCATGTGTAAGCAAGCATCTTTGAGATTTAATCTTGTTGCAACTCCTTGGCTAATATCACCAATAACTTTATCAATAGGATGATCTCTATGAGTTCTCCATTCTTTTGGTAGATCATTGGTGTTAGATTCTTGTTGTACACTTTCTTGTTGAACTTCCGGTGCCTTCACAATTGTATCATTTGAAGGTTCTTTCGGTGCCTTCACAATTGTATCATTTGAAAGTTCTTCCGAGGGTAAATCTAAAGGATCATCATCATCACAAACAACTATTTCCTCTTTGGAGGTGTTAGTCTCATCAAAAGACACATGCATGGATTCTTCAATAGTTAAAGTTCTTTTATTATATATTCTATATGATTTACTAGAAAGAGAATAACCAAGAAATATACCTTCGTCGGATTTCTCATCAAACTTACCAAGATTGTCTTTGTCATTGTTGAGAACAAAACACTTGCATCCAAAAATGTGAAAGTGAGCAATGTTTGGCTTTCTTCCTTTGAAGAGTTCATATGGAGTCTTCTTTAAGATAGGTCTAATGATTACTCGATTTCCAACATAACATGTCGTACTAACCGCATCCGCCCAAAAGTATTTAGGAAGATTTGCATCACTAAGCATTGTTCTTGCAAGTTCAACTAGAAACCTATTTTTCCTTTCAACTACTCCATTTTGTTGTGGAGTTCTTGGTGCTGAAAAATTATGAGAGATACCATGTTCTTCACAAAATTCTTCAAATGATGCATTTTGAAACTCTCCACCATGATCACTTCTTATGGATACAATCTTTAATGATTTTTCATTTTGGATTTGTTTTGCATACTTCTTAAAGGCTTTAAAAGCATCACTTTTATGCACAAGAAACAAAGTCCAAGAATATCTAGAATAATCATCAACAATAACTAAGGCGTATACATTACCTCCGAAGCCTCTTGTCCTTGATGGACCAAATAAATCCATATGCAATAATTGAAGTGGTCTTGTTGTAGTCACCACATTCTTTGGTTTGAAAGATGATTTGGTTTGCTTTCCCTTTTGACATGCATCACATAATTTATCTTTGACAAACTTTATCTTAGGTAAGCCAATAACAAGATCATGTTTGGTTAACTTATTTAAAAGATCCATATGAATATGGGCTGCTCTTTTATGCCATAGCCATGAATCATTATTATTGTTTACCAAAAGACATTTTACTTTCAAAGATAAATCATTTAAAGAAATCATAAAAATGTTATTAATTCTTGTACCTTTGAGTTTTACCTCATTGGTGACTTCATCGATGATCAAGCATTCCTCCTTAGTGAATTTGATCTTGAAGCCTTTGTCACAATGTTGGCTAATGCTAAGAAGATTATGCTTTAGTCCTTCAACATAAAGAACATCTTCAATGGATGTGAAAGGTGGTGCACCAACTTTGCCTTTGCCAAGAATTCTTCCCTTATTGTTGTCTCCATAAGTGACTAAACCCTTGGCCTTTAACCTTAGATCTGAAAATTGGTTTAGGTCACCCGTCATATGCTTTGAACAACCACTATCTAGATACCATAGGTTTGAGGTGGTCTTCAAGCATGCCTACAAAACAAATTAAGTTTTGTTAGGTACCCAAATGGCTTTGGGTCCATCATAGTTAGTTCCTTTCTTCACCCATACATAATGTCCACTAGGAACACTAAAGTTCCTTACATAACATGCATTAGGTGTATGGCCAACAATACCACAATAAAAGCAAGTAGGTACAAAGTTGTTTCTATATCTAGGAGGATAAGATTTCTTCTTAACAAAGTTCTTCCTTTTAGGATAATGTTGCATTACTTTAGGCTTGATCACTTTCTCTTGAATTGGTTGGTTACTAGCCTTGACAAAGATAGTCTTGTTGGATCTTGGTTTATCAAATTTAGAGCAACCAAGTCCACTCTTATCATTGGAGTATCTCTGTGTGCTAAGAACATTTTCCAATCCAATTTGCCCTTTTTCATATCTTTCTAAAACACGTTTTAATTGGACAATTTGGAAGGAAAGTGATTCACAATTCTTGCATGCAACATTATCTTTTTGAACACTAATCATTTTTTCTTTGTCATCTTTATGTTCTACTTCAATTATCTTAACCTTCTCTTCTAAAGATGATATTATTTTCTTTTGAGATGAGATAGTTTTATAGAGAATTTTGCATTCTTTTAATAATTCATCTATTGCACCTTGTGCACCATTATCAAAAAGAGAATCATCATAACTAACCTCGCCTTCTTCATCGTCGGAGTGGTGTGATTCCATTAGTGCTAGGTTTGCACTTTCGTCACTATCGGAGTCCGATGAGGAACTTACTTCATTATCTTCCCATGCTATATAGGCCTTTTTATTTTTGAACTCCTTTTTGCCTTTGAATCCATTCTTCTTCGAAAGCTTTGGACATTCCGGCTTTATGTGTCCTTGTTTCCCACATTCATAGCATGTAACTTCTTGTGATGAAGTGGATGCTTCTTTATCTTTATGCTTTGAGAATTTCTTTCTTTTGACATAGTTAGTATTATCAATATTATTCTTATTACCAAAAAATTTGCCTAACCTTTTTACAAGAAGCAAGAAATTTTCATCTTCATCCGATGCATCTTTCATTTTGCTTTCTTTTGAATCTACCTTTAATGCAATGCTTTTGGATTTCTTCTCTAAGTTCTCATGCTTTTCCAATCTTCCAAGTTCCGTCTCATATTCTTGAAGTTTTCCAAATAGTGTTGCGGAAGTAAATTTTGATAAATTATTCTTTTCGGATATCGCCGTCACTTTTGGTTGCCACTCCCTTGTCAAAGATCTGAGCACTTTAATATTAAGTTCTTCGGTAGTAAGAGTCTTACCAAGTGCCTTCAAGTGATTTGTCAAATGTACGAATCGTTTTTGCAAATCGAGAATAGTTTCTCCGGGCTTCATTCTAAACAGTTCGTACTCTTGGCTTAAAGTATTCAATCTTGATCTTTTAACTTCAGTGGTACCTTCATGAGTTTCTACAAGAGTATCCCAAATTTCCTTTGATGTTGTACATGCCGATACTCGGAAAAATTCATCCATACTAAGAGCACCTTGAAGAAGACTGACCGCCTTTTTGTCAGCAAGAACCCCCTTTCTATCGTTATCATCCTATGACGCTTTAGGTTTATCCGATCCAACACCGTTAACGACAGTTACAGGAACATGAGGACCTTGTAGGACAGCCTCCCATACTTCTTCTCCTTGTGCTTCTAGATGAGCCTTCATTCGGATTTTCCAAAAGTCAAAATATTCACCACAAAACAATGGAGGCTTGTTGTTAGAACCACCATCTTTGAAAACCGGATTTTGATTTGCGGAAGCCATTCTGGATCTTTAGGAACAAGTTACCTATAACTTGCTCTGATGCCAAATGTAAGTATCAGATATGCCTAAGAGGGGGGGGGTGAATTAGGTTTTCAAAAAATTAATCGGTTTTATGAGAAAGTCTTTACTGATTTTTGGTTAAGTGTTTGAAGGCTTTTGATGGTTTTTATCTTTTTCTTGGTAATGGTGATGAAAGCGGTAAAAGCGAAAAGATAAAGAACACAACGATATATACTGGTCCCCCTCACAATCCGAGAGTACTCCAGTCCCCTTTCAAACACGAAAGAGATTTCACTATAGTTAGAATTATTGTACAAGCCTATGCCTACTATCTAACCTATAGGGTGATCAAAGGTTCTTAACACCTTTAAGATCAATCAACACTAATGTGGATGAAGAACAATCCTCTTCAAACACACCACTTACTTCCAACAATCCTGGATAGTAAGGAAATAATTTTCTTTGAATTTTTACAAGAGATTTAGATGAAGTTTGTATAGCACTATCAATCTTGGATTGATCTTCTTCTTCAAATAAACAATTCTCAAAATGGATATAAGTGTTCACAATGTATGCATGAAACTTTGAATGAATTTCTCAATGAAAATGTGTATAGAAAGTTTCACTTGAAAGTAAGGATTTGATGAACACTTGGAAATATTGAAAGATGAAGATTTATGAAAGTTATGAATTGTTAATGAAGAAGGTGATTAATGATTATGAAAGATGTAGTATTTATAATGTGCTAAACACCTCTTTGAATGGTTATTTTTCCATGAAGCAATGCAATGATTTAGTGGTAAGAAGATAAATTTGTTTGAATGAAATCATGCAATGGAAAAACACACTGGTTCAGTAGGAACCGGTTCCTGCCTGGGACAACCCGGTTCCTGCTGAACGTTACAGCAGAAAAATTCAAATTTTGAACTGAGGAACCGGTTCCCACCTAGGGACAACCCGGTTCCCCATAGTAAACCACAGAATGCTGAAAACTGAGAATGCTGGGAACCGGTTCCCCCATAGGGACAACCCGGTTCCTAAAACCTTTATTTTAAATTTTATATATGAAAAAGGTTTTAAATGAAATTTTTGAAATATGAAACTTGTAGATGATTATGATATGCATGAGAATATATTTTGTGAACAATTATATGTCAAAGTGAGTGTTGTTTATACCTTTGACATTTTAGCTTGATTCTTGAATCCTCACAATTTCTTCAAGACTTTGAAATGATGTATTTTTGCTTGATACTTGAAATTCTTTTTGCACATCCTTTATAAAAGCTTGATGTCCATATTGTCTTCATCAAAACAAACTATGCTTGAGAAGCTTGCATTTACAACCAATGCCTGCAATGTATGGACTGCAAATCGTGATGCCAGTGGTACATCAGGCGGTGCATCCAATGCACGTACAACCCGTTTTCCCATTCTATCCGATGAGTTTTGCGGAAAATTCAAATTCGTGTCTCGAAGGGCTACAACAACCGATGCACAATGGTGGTACTTGAATGAGCATTGAGATACTGTAATTTGAGCATGCCTGAAAAATGATGTGTTGGAGGTGATTTTTAGTGGTATGACACGGGTAAGGTTAAAATACCTCCATCTACATTTTTTGTGTCATAACATAAGAATTTTTAAGTTCAGTGGAGTCAAATCAACACTGATATGATTTAATATAATTGTACAGTCACTCACCTAATTCTGCTGAAGCCATTCCCCTTAATTTTATGCGTGCAGTAATGGTTATATTCCCAACATGTATTAATATTTTTGTCTCTTTTAGGGTTAATGCCATTGAATGAGGTTTAGGTTAGGTGTAACTAAACTTATAACTTTTTTTCTCATATATATAGTAACACCAAGAGAGGAAAAAATAACATAAGAAAAAAATCTGTTTTCAAGTGAAGTGTTAGGTGTTCTTCCTCTTGAGAAATGTCCGGTGGTGAATCATACTCAGTGACTTCAAGTGATACGTAATTATGTTTAACATTTTCTTACATATTTGCGTTTGCATATTTTAGCTTCAAGTTTTATTGTTTCATGATTTGCTTTGTAAACTTAATAGTTGCATGTTTATATTTTTGAAGGATTGATGAACAATGGGCCGAGTTTTTGGGTAATTACGGTGGCGATGAGGTTGAACAGAATGTCGATCTCAGTGACCTTGAAAGCAGCGAAGGTGAAGAGGAGATAGATGAAAATTTTGATGAACCCGTGGTCGAAGAAAATGGCATTTCATTCAACTATCGTGTCACTGCTGCTGCTGTAAGAGGCAAAAATGTTTTCGTAAGCAATCTGAGCCTGTTAGTTTAACCATGTCATCCGTTGGTATGTTAGATACGCATGTATTGAAACTGATGTTGTACTACGAAACATATTTAAATTTGCAGCACTTTCCGACTAATGTTACTGAAAATTGGTTACTGCCGTTGCAAACTGAGATAGACCTTGTTGATGTTCATACAAATGCTGTTTACCATGTGTGATGAAGACTGGTAGGAGGCCAGGGGAGAGATATCTTTTCTTAGGTTGGTATGAGTATGTTAAAGCAACTCGTCTGAGGGTTGGTGATGTTCTTGAGTGCACTGTGACAGATCCTCCTACAAGAATGTTTGTTCGTTTTATGATGTAATACGAATAATTTTCTGCTTAGAATGAAACTTGGTTGAAGATGTAAAGTAATTTACTTTGATGTTTTGGTAAGTAGTTGGTAGTACGTTTGTGATGTTGTCTGTTTAGTGTAAAATGTAAGGATGTTGAAATGAATCAAATGTTGAGTTTCGTAATGTACTATTGTAACAAGTGTAATGAATTATTGTTTTGCTTGAGTATAATATTAAATTAAATCAACATTTATGAGCTAAAATGTAAACATATTTTTGAATAAGAATGCAGGTTGAAAAAAATATGATAATGTTAAAAATAGGGGGAAAATTAGGGAAAGAAGTCTCTGAATGCAAAACAACAAAAAAAAGATGGAAAAATGCAAAAATGGGTTGCATTTTGATCGAACCTGCGTAATAGTGTATGGTAAGTGTGTTTGACCAGATCTCCCTCCTCTGGGGCACGATGCCAGTTCGTTTAATAAACACAAACAATAAAATAAATAATAAAAATACTTTGTAACAACAATGCATGAATGCAAAACAACTATGTTAACATACCAATAATTCATGCTTTTTCATTTTTGCACCCCCTGAATTTTGAGCATTGCATGGGTTTTTAGAACACGTACAAATGAGTAAAGATCCTTTCCATTTCTCAAAAGAAATGGAGTTCTCCATTATTATAGTTTTGGGGTAAATAAAAGATATATTTACACATATTTTAAAAAATAGTGACATTAATTATATATTTATACATCAAAACTTTAGTAATTGACACCTCCATTTCTTTTGAGAAATGGAGATGATCCAATCTTAATAAACTGGGGTCAACCATAAAAGTTCCCAGCAATAACAATCACTTACATTAAAACTTAACAACCACATACAAAATACCCAATGTACTTCATTTCACAACTAACATTGTATCTGGAACATTATAAATTAAACTTAATAAACTTCCTTCACTGTTTACAATATAAAATTACAATATTACAACCAGATCCTTTCAAAAAAACCATTGCAACGCTGATCCTCCTCGGTGCCCCTATGGGGTTGCAGCCCCACGCTCAACATATACCGATATTTCCTCCACCATTGCGTATCGGATGACAAAATGGAGTTTGTCACCGACCTTCAAATCAGCTTCCCTTACGTAATCAAACCACGCCCACACAAATATGTCTCCTTCTTCTTTTCCCTCTTCTTTATCTCACAGTAGTATGGTTCACCCTTATCACAGTCAAGTAAAACAATGTTTGAATTTGGCGGAGAAGGCAACTATCAATTACATTTGCTGGAAATTGCTGCAAAGGTTTTCACCGTATGTTAGATTCTTTAAAATACCAACTGACTTCTGTTGTTATAGGAAATCAAATAAAAATAGGACATACCATCACATTGTTGCACATCTTCTTTGCATTAAACACTTCTCTAACCCAATACTCTTCATCCTGATTCACAATGATCGGAGTGTACACCCTGTACCAAAGCCAAAACATCATATAAACTTTATTTAGAAACTTCCAACTCAACATTAAAGTAACTTATTTCAATATAATATACGTTCAAAATATATTTACCCATTGCTGTCGGATGATATACTTGTGAATTCATAGTCGACGCTTTGAGCGCCGGGGGCTTCCGAAGAACCTACAGCCTTACCCTTTAGTTTGCCGTTACCTCCGGCATCAACTTCGCGATGACCTCCTCTCATGCATTTGCCTTCCATGCCCTCATCGATCGCCACACCTTGGGTCAGACGAATTAACCTATCTTCGCTCTGCCAAAGTTTCTTTTTTCCTTTCTCTACCGAGAGCATGTCGTTGATCGTAAACCTGGTAACCTCTTGCACACAGCGTTGTCTGAAAATTACCTCGCCAGCTACACCCTTTCCCTTCGCTTTTCCCAACACCTTACTATGTTTATTACTACTACACATGGTCCAATCAAGTAAAGAAATGTTAGTATCATACTTGCTCCCTAATCATACAGGTTTTTATGGTAAAATACATGTTCATATTCATAAAACACACTTTAGAGTTACCTCATGGATGCAGATGATTGGAGAGAGGCTCTGTTGATCGGAAAAATAGCAAGTGTACTATTTTGCCTCTGTAGTAATAATAGGGAAATTCCCCGAATGTCGATCTCAAGGACTGCACGTTAATATCGAGTTTCAATAGTGGTTCAATTAAACAAAAACTATATTTGGATTTTTGATTTGCAATTATAAATTAACAATAAATAAAAATGACAAAAAATTGACTAAGTGGTTTTAACAAATATGAGAGCATGCTAGGGTAAAGTGTATGATTTGTCCAGTAATAACCTTGAATTTTGATTTCTTCAAAAAGTTCATAACCTTTAATTACCGCCCTTTAGATTATTTTCCCCTAAGTCCTTAGTGGGAAAACCTTTGAACATTCATCCTAAATCCTAAGTCCTTAGAGAAATATGATGAAATCAAGCCTTTATGTTATCAAGAGTTAATCGATAACTATAGGGTATCCCTAGTCCTAGGTGATATCTACTATAGTCTAATCGTACAAAAACCTTAACAACCGCTGTCCAGCTGGTTGTTAACCATAAATCAATCTTGTTGGTCTGACAAAGAAAGCATAAAAACCTTGTACAATTAAATTAAATAAGAAAACAAATTTATTGATGAACTCAGGAATTCAAAATCATTACATAATCAAATCAGGGACACCCCTTAGCATTAGGGTTTAGTTACTCATATTGTTCAAAGAAAACAAAATATAAAATAGAGACATTACAAGAATTGAGATGAAAGTTGATCTTCAATCGCTTCCGTTCATGAAAACCTTCTTCTCTCCCAAACCCTTGTTTTCTCCAATCTTCAATCGTGTCTTCTCTTCGTGTGGAAAAAAGATCCCTAATTCATCTTGAAAACCCTCCTAAATAGTGCAGACTCACTTAAGTTGGTTGGAAATCCCAAAAACACCCTTGCAGGCAAACCACTGAACAAAATCACAAAAATCACTGAAATCAGCGTCAAACCCAACACGGGCACCCGTGTTGGTCCCCTGACATTTTTCTTTTTCTTCTTTGGTCCCAGGCTTAGCAACACGGGCACCCGTGTTGCACCACTTTTTTTCCTTCTTTCCATGCTTTGCTCCCAGTGCTCTTCCTGACACGGCCCGTGTTGAGCAACACGGCCACCCGTGTCAAGCCTCCTGAATCATGCTTTCTGAACTTCCTCGAAACTCCGAGTTTTGCACTGATTTATTCCGAATTAAACGGTGAGAGAGAATGCAAAAGAAAGAGAGATTGAAAACCGAACAGTTTGCATGCAATGTTACCTTTACCAACTAATGATATACCAAATCTTTGGTCAGATGAAAATTTGCAATGTTACGTTTATCAAGTAATGATATACCGAATCCTTTGTCATAGGCATGATATGTTTTTTCAATATATTAAATACTTAAAATTAATCAAAATTATCATTTTCTTATTAAAAACAAACACAAGTATTCATTTTTTCATTATCAGTTTTCTTTTCTTAAAAAACAATAAATAAGTTAGATCGTTGGTAACTTAAACATAAACCTAGAAATTAAAAACCATAAATTAGGTCATTAATCCAGAAAAATACATTAGATAAATTAATCAGACATTTTAAAATGTGCAATGACAATAATAATCCAAGAAAATAAAAACAAAGTCTTAAAAATCTTGGACATTTTCCCTTCATTTTGCAGTTTCATCTCCATCTGCTCTCCTCTACTGTATAGAAGTTCTTTAACAATGCAATGCAAATCCTTCAAAAGCTCTGAGCAGTTGCAACATATTGTTCCACTGTGTGTTGTTGCGTCGTGCGAATCCAGAATTACATTTCTTGCATCCATGGTTATTTTCCGATCATATGGAGGTCTACCATCAAGTTCATCATCCCAAATGAACAAACTACAACATCGCCATGCCTAAAAAACATCATAATTAACCATATTCACTAATAAATTAACCAAGTCCATTGTATAATACAGATTATAAAAGACGAAATCGTATAGAAGATTTTCCAATCAAACTCACCTCCATATTTGCACATTTCCAATATCTCCTTTTAGGGTTATTTCTTGAGTTGGATATAAACAACTTCATTGGTTTATTGCAACCATATTCAGGGATTTGGGACGCTTCTGAGTTTGCAATAGATGAAGATGGCATGGTTGAATGGAAAAGGGATTTGGGATATGAGGGTTTCAAAACATAACATTCTCGAACTCCATTTAAAGTGGCCAACATTAAAGTGGTAATATAGGGTGCAGCGATGAGTGTTGAGGGAGTATATAATCAGCCGTCCGATTTAAATCACTGGTTGATATCCATTAGTGACAAATTGATCACAACCGTGCATGAGATCTACATTTTACCCAAATTGATCACAACCATCCATTTTATATTAATAGAAGTGGACCACATAAGTAAATCCAATTTATTCATAATAAATCATATTTCAGTGGATCAGAGTCAACGACATGGGTGGACTGTGCAATGGATGTACTCTAAATAAACGTTCAGTGGATCAGAGTCAACGACACGGGTCGAGTGTGCAATGGATGTACTCTGTATCATAATTCGGTGGATCAGAGTCAATGACACGGGTCGACTGTGCAATGGATATACTCTGAATTATATTTCAGTGGATTAGAGTCAACGACTTAAGTCGACTATGCAATGGATGTACAAAGAATCATAGTTCGGTGGATCAAAGTCAACGACATGGGTCGACTGTGCAATGGATGTACTATGAATCATATTTTGGTGGATCAGAGTCAACGACATGGGTTGACTATGCAATGGATGTACTATGAATCATATTTCAGTGGATCACAGTCCATGACATGGGTCGACTATGCAATGGATGTACTATGAATCATATTTCAATGGATCAGAGTCAACGACATGGGTCGACTGTGCAATGGATGTACTATGAATCATATTTCAGTGGATCACAGTCAACGACATGGGTCGACTGCGCAATGGATGTACTATGAATCATATTTTAGTGGATCATGTAACACCCCATATTTTCTAAATTTAATTTAATCAGAATTTAAATTATTATTTAGAATTATTCGGTATTTTGTGGAATTATTTGGAGAATTATGAGATGGGCTATTGGGCCAAGTGTGGTATTAGTAAAGATGGGGTGCTATATTTGTAGGCCTTTTACTAAATTATAATCTATTTTCATAAAATAAGAAAAAGAAGAAAATTGGAAAAGAAAAGAGGAAAACCTAAGAGGAAGAAGGAGAGAGCTCATGGACAAAGACTCATTTTCGTACTCATGGTGCAGCCTTCACAAAACGAGTCATAACTCTCTGCTTGTAGCTCCAAATAAGGTAATTCTTGAAGATTCAGATTCTACATGAAATTTCCTTCGATTTGATATATTAATTCGTTTCAGGGAAGTTCTTGATGAGGGAGATAAACGAGTTTGAAGATTGGAGATTCTTGCTGAAATTGAGGAAAAAGGGCTTACGGGTTTGATGAAGAAGAAGGGGAAAAATCCAGATTTTTGGCTTAGGTAAGGGGAGACTCTTCCAATTATCATCTCTTATCGTGTTATGAATGATAGGGCATGATTAGGGATATTGTTTGGGTCAATTTGATCATATGTCAGTTGTTGTATTGTTGTGTTCTTCCATGAAAGCTGAATCTGAGTTATGGGTTTCCAATAATTGGATAGAAAGTTAGGTTTTAATGTCTAAAACTGACATAGGATAATAGATTGATAAAATTGGATGAATGCCATATGTTAATGTATGAAAAGATGGCGTTTTAGACTTAAAATCGCAGGCTGTTAGTGGTGAAAACGAGTAGAAAACAGACTGATACGAATTGCAGGTTTTTGGGAACACTGGCCATTTGCGTATGATACGTGTATGGGGCTAGGCCATACGCGTATGAGGGACATTCCCAAGGGCCGCACGCGTATGATACGTAGCCCGTTCCGTCAGAATACCAGCCTTCTGCTGGAACGCGTATGATACGCGTATGAAGGGAAGTCATACGTGTATGGGAAGCTTTTTGTGAAAATCCATTTCTGCTGAGACGCGTATGATACGCGTATGGAATTGTGTGATACGCATATGGGTGTGGCTGTACGCGTATGATTGTGCTGTGTGCATCATTTCACGTTTTGTGATTTTTTGAAAGTTTAATGACGTATAACTTTTGAACCGTCGGCCTGTTTTTAGTGCCGTTTCGAGTATGATGAACCTTATGAGATAACCTATGTGTTTAAATGATGAAAAGAGGTGTAAATTTCAATTAATTTTGACTTATGAATTTATTGCTTGATGAATGATGTATTGTACATATATATGATGATATATGACAATACATGCTATATTTTAAACATGATTCGTATGATGATTTGTTTGATTGTGTAATGGAGCTCATGAGATATTTCATATGATGATATGAGTATGGTGTGAATACTTTGTTCGTTTAATGAATGATATATTGTTGACATATATGATGGGATGTGACAGTATAAGATGTGTTTGAAAACATGATTATGTGATGATTGTTGAGAATTGTACAATGATGATTGACTTGTTTTGGAAGATGTTAGTACATGTATATTCTTACTTTGATGATGATAATTAGTGTAATACATGTATGTTCTGTAATGATGGTGATGATGATTGATTTGTGAATGAATGATGCTGATACATATAAACATACTTAATAATAATGAGGATGATGATGATGATGAAATGAGTATAGGATGATGGTACTCATAGAATGATGATGATGAAAGTATGTTGTATATATGTTTGCATGCATTCATGACCATTTGATGAGGGCTGAATCCTAATGATGAGAGGATTCAGTGAAGGGCAAGATTCCCATTGTGTGGAATCTGTGCTGGCAGGGCCGTATCTGGATGATGTTAGATCGGTCGGTGGGTTATTCCTATTGATGATGTTTGGTACCACATGCATAGAGTCAGTTGCATTTATATGCATGAATTTGTTAACATGACTGAATGTACTTCATTGTTATGATTGGTAATATGTGTTGTGTGTGATGGTGGACTATTTGAATATAGATGAATTGGGTGAATAATATAACTATTGATGTGTTGTTATTTATAATGCAATAATATTTGTTAATTGAGAATGAGACTCACCCTTACACTATATTTTTCAGACTGAGGATAGCGGCTTCGACTTGGTGAGGATTAGCTCATGAATCAATGTGTCAGTTAGCGTCGGGTGTCATGCTCTGATAGATGTAACACTGGGAACGCGATGTCTTAAGTTTATGATAATAACTCTATTTGGTTTAATTTATTTTAAGGATTAAAGCATTGATGATGTGATGTTGGTTTGATGATTTATTCTGCTGTGTAAGCATGAGATGTTTGTTTATGAATTATGTTAAGATGTTTCTTCAGTGAATGCATGACATATGTCTGATGATGTTTATTTTATTATGAATTGTGACGCCCTTGTGCATGTTACTCTGATTTATTTAATTAATTTCCGCGGGGGTTTAGGAGGGTGTTACAATAGTGGTATCAGAGCAGGTCGGTCCGTCCGGCCAATTGTTAAGTCAATTGAGTTGCGCGACAGTTGAATACTGTCGACGTATTATTCCTTGCTACGCGACATGTGAGTGAATCACTGTCAGTACTTGTTTTTTTGTTGTTGTAGGAGTTGGTTTGAGCGAAATGGGGGAGAAGCTTTGCTTCTCGGAAGAGGTTCAGTTGCAAGTTTGCAAAGAAGATTGCTGCCGTGATGTTTCAGAAATCGGACTTCGGCGATGGAATGTGCCGCTCAAGTTATAAGAAGTTTGGGAGCAAAGAGATATGATAAGGGGCTGTATGGAATGTGATTGGTTTGCAGATGATGAGTTTTGGAGTGGAATTTCCGCAAGCAAAACGCAGGAAAGTTGTTGAATCGTTATGAAACTTCGAAAATTCATAACTGGAGTTCTGGACATCCGATTTGAGTTCCATTTGAAGCGAAGGAAAGCCAACGAGATGAAATTTGTTATAAAAATGGTTGCAGCAGCTATAACATATTTAATTGTGACAGAGTGATGTTGTAAAGAGGCAAAGTTGCGGTTACTCTTGTTCTTAGAACTAAACTTGTTTATTGGTACTGCACGGGATGTCAGTGTCAGCGTTGAACGGATTGAAGGAATATTTAGAAGGTTTATTGAGAAGTAATTTTAAGAATTGAATATATCATTTGAAGAGTTTTGGAGATATCGTATAGAGTGTCGCTGCATGATGTCGATGTTGCATTTCGGATGACGTTGGAAAATTCATATCTTGAATTCCGAGTGTCAGATTAATATGTCGTTTGAGCCTACGAAGAGGAGAGATTATGTTCTACCTTATAAGAGAGTTTTAAATACAGTAGAGTGATCCTATGAGGAGATATTCTGAAGTCGGTTTAGGAAGCGTGAAACTTGTTGAATAGGAATGGTTACTACCGCGATTGTTTGAAACGAAGTTGAGTAGAACATGTTGTTGATGAATAAGTTGATGAGATGTTCGGTCATAAAGATGATTTGAGTACCGATGGATTTTAGTGAGAAATGAATTAGTAGTAAAGGTGGAATAAACTTTAGAACTCTTGGAGTCGTATTTGTGATGCTGAAGCAACGACAAGTATAAAAGAAGAATTGTAGAGAATTTCTGACACCTATCGATGAGAGGAAGACCTTGTTGAGATTCCGAGTAGAATGATATTTGGACGCGAAATATGTCATGGGATTTAGAGTAAAACCACGAGTTATGAATGTTGTCGCAGTCTTTTGCTAAGCTGAGGATTTTGATTTGGAATGAGATGGATAATAATGTACGAGTATATTAGTGATTGTGAAGTTGGAAGTACTTAACAAGCGTGTGACGCTAAGTGACTATGAAGTGGATTGTGTAAAATTTTTGAATGTTATTGTCTCATCGATAAGATCCAATGAGAGGGAAGCGTGCGAGTTGTAAAGACTCAAGGTGAGTTATTGGGCTATGACGATGTTAATGAGTTTGAGTGCAAACTCGGAAGGGACACTATTATGTAGTAACGACAGTTTATGCTTAAATATGATTGTTGACTATCTATTGACAAATTTAGGACTTGATCACCCTAAATCTCTTGTTGGTAGTAGATGGGACCATATAAATGGGATGGACTTGTTTTGTTACCTTAATGGTATACGTCGTGATGGATATTAAACCGTGAGAATAGTCACTCACCAGGCTGTGTGAACTTATGAAGAAGTGAATATGAAAGAGTGCAACATATTGGACGGTGACTTAAGACGGGTAATCAGAGTCGCGCAACGAAAGAGTGATGTAGAGTAGTGTTATGAGTATTACTCGTGGGTAGTAAGGAATTAATATGTTGGAAGCCTACGTAGAGAATATGTATTGATCTATATGTTGGATTTATAATCTAGTGGAAGAAAGGATGTCGTTCCGGAGAATTGGTACTCTTTTGAATAATTTCCAAGATGATGAGTATGTTATTGTGGTTGTACATAGTTAACGAGTATGTATTCAGCGAAGTTAAGACGATGAGTTGATACTATATGATGCTATAATAATTTTGTGTTGTTTTAAGATGTTACTGTAGATTCCAGATATAATGAGGAATTATAATCTATGAAGGACGAAGTTGATTTAATTCTTAGAGAAGAGCGGGACTCAGTTTGAGGTATTTTGTAAGAAATGGTATATTGAGGCTGATGAGTGTGATTATAATTACTTGTGTGTACTCGTTCTGATGGTTAGAATGTTTAAATAGAGGAAGTAGATCAGGACTTTGTTTTTGAGTGCGAGTAAGTATTGCTAAGTGTTAGATTAGTACCATGTATGATAAAGAAGGATTCTTGAACGAATGAGTAAAGAGAGTCGAAATTGGGTAAAACTAAGAAATCTAATTGGTAATGATGATTGTAATGAGTAATCAAAATAGTGCAGCAAAAGCGGAAGGTAACGTGTTGGATAATTGCTGGTGTGACTTGAGAGGAGTCAGATAGTTGAAATTCAATGGTATAGGAATGTTATTATCGAGTTTCTTGAAGGAAGCAGTTGGTGAAAAGTGTAAGTATTATTTTATCGCTCAGATGGAAAAGTGTGTCTAAGGTTGGTACGTTCGGTAGATGGAATGCTTTACTGCAGTGTTGATCAGGTGTGGTCATACCATGGTTGTGTAATTATATTACTCAGTTATTGGGCGTATTGTATGGGTTGTACCTCAATGTTCCATTGTTGTCAATCTTTTAGAGGTATAACGAGTGGTACACCTTTGGATGGTCAATTGTGACGTAAGAGTTGAGATTTGAATGTATGAAACATGTTTTCTGTTGGTAACATCAGATGGATTTTGATGATCGACTGATGGTAATGTTACTTAGGAACTAGAGAGTTAGACGAAGGACTCCTATCTGGAACTTTTCATTGGAAGTATGTTTTCGAGGACGAAAACTCTTTTAGTGGGGGAGAGTTGTAACACCCCATATTTTCTAAATTTAATTTAATCAGAATTTAAATTATTATTTAGAATTATTCGTTCTTTTGTGGAATTATTTGGAGAATTATGAGATGGGCTATTGGGCCAAGTGTGGTATCTATAAGAGTTTTCTCTGAGTGTAGTATCTGCGTGACAATTACTTTCGTAATCACCGCTCTACGTCCTAAGAAAGGCTTTAAGTGGGGTTAATGTGTTTCTAGGTCCTCCTGGTACAAATCAGTCTCGGAATTCATTGGCGCAGTTAATCACAACCAGCCAGGCAATTCCCGATAGTAGATTTGGGAACCAATATTAGAGGGCCTTCACCGAGAAGACATCCTCCATCCTATCTTATGTTGCACTCAAATCTGGGTATAGGATTTCTCACCACAAGGGGGAATCAAGCCCCTTCCCGATACAGAAAAAACAAAATAAACAAGTATATATGCAACAATCACATGAAATGACACAGAGGTTAAGCAAGACCTCTCTTGTTTGAGGAGGAATTTGGCATCCCTAATTCCTTATTGGGGGCTGGACCAGCACAGGTCAACCATTGGTTTGGATGAAAAACCAAGGTTATTACTTTCCCCAGCAGAGTCGCCATTTTTCTGTGGTGTCGTTTTTTTTACCTCC
The DNA here is from genome assembly GCF_029867415.1 of Vicia villosa. Taxonomy (NCBI): domain Eukaryota; kingdom Viridiplantae; phylum Streptophyta; class Magnoliopsida; order Fabales; family Fabaceae; genus Vicia; species Vicia villosa. The sequence continues at coordinate 26,196,297 of NC_081184.1, forward strand.
CTGTTTCACTTGGGAGGACGGCACGCTAGACCCTTCACGCAAAATTTGGAAGGAGAATGCGCCTGGGGCAGGATGAATTTTGTTTCAGTTCTTCCTACGATATCACACAAACTTTTTAAGTATCCTACAAAGAGGAGAGGGGAAAAAGATCTCAAATAAACCCTAGGAGTTTGCTAAGTGTGGGGATTCACCTAGACTAGAAATTCTGGAGTCCGGGAGGTCGGTTATACATAGGGAAGAGTTTAAGCACCCTACATATCCTTAGTACTCTATGGGAACCTTCTTTGTGTCTATGTGTTTGTGTTTGTTGCTTATTATTAGGAAAGTTTCTCCTTTGTGTTAGGAGAGAGAATTGAATTGAATTAAAAGACAGACATACTAACTATTTTTGGTTTTTTATTAGCTCGCTGAGATTCCTTGTGAACCTCATGCCTACATATCCCTAATGGAAGTCAGAGCTTTTTGTAGTTCGGAGAACTAATTAGGGAAATTAATATATTTTTGGTGCCTTGCTTGAAGCTCAAGGTTGAAGCTTGAATTGAATCTCTGTTTACAGTAAAGAGGCATGAAATCATCTTTACAAAGAGGTGTTTCTACTATTCCACCACAAACATTTTTAAAGTGACAGAAAAGCTAAAATTGTTTCATTAAGAGAGGGAGCCTACTTGGTTGATCAAGTATGACGACCACTTGCCTCTTGAATGAAAGATTTTCGACCAAATTAGGGAAAGTTGTACAAGTCTGGGTTGTGTGCCAGATCATGTCTTTCATGAGTCCTAAATGGGAGAATGTTTGAAATGATTGTTTGTTTGAAATGATTATTTTGTTTTAAGTGATTGTTTGTGGTGATATAGGAGAAATATCTTCCTATAAAGATAAGCTATGTCTATCTACTGTTTGAAAGATTGGATTTTGAGCTGGCTTGTATGAGGCCCAAGCTAGAGGCTTTCTGATTGCTTTTTATTGACTTTGGGAGATGACTCCACTGGGGATTAATTTAAACTGAGGAGTTTTGTGTTTTGTACAAAGCCCAGAATTGATGCTGACTCTAATTGGAGAGTGTTTCTTTGATGGATTTTTATTTGGTGCTCTGTACAAAGCCCAGAATTGTGGCTGACTCTTTATTGAGGAATATGTCTTTTACTGACTGAGACTGGTGAGACTGTCTTTTGAAATAATGAATTTTTGGAGGCTAACCCTTTCCAGGGGTTTTATTTTGCTGGAGAAATTATCTTTTGAAAGTTTAATTTTTGGAGGCTAACCCTTTCCAGGGATTTTATTTGCAGAATGATTACTATTTGAGGCTTCTTGTTTAAAGCCCAAGATTAAGACTGACATTGACTGAAGATAATCAAGTATGGATCCTAGACTCTGCTAAGGAAAACAATTATTGAAGATAGGGGTGACAGAGACTGTCCATGTCTCTCATTCCAAAAGGTGTGCCCAATGTGAGATTGAGACAATCTTGGCTTGTTTAAAGTCTGGTTTGAAGAATGGAAGAAACTCACCAGGATAGACTAAAAGGTGACTAAAGACCTGTTCCTATGTTTATAAGAAACCTGATGGGTCCTTGTATACAAGCTCCAGAGGAAGCTGGGAATGCTTTTAAGAAGCCTGTGGGTCCTTGTACAAAGCCCAAGAGGAGGCTAATTGAGGGTCATCGAGAGTCCTTGTTATAGCACAAGAGAAAGCTATGTGGTTTTGAACTTAATTTGGCTCTAAGCAAATGGGTAAGAGGTTTCACTGGGAATAATTCCTCTTGGGTGGATGTGTCCTAGTTTGGGTTCTAAGGCTTTTTCAAGATGTTTCACCGGGAATAATTCATCTTGAGGGTTTGAACTAAAAGATCTCTAATTAGGAAAGAGCCTTCACCAGGAAAACATTCTCAATCCTAGGCCATAGTCCTATAATATATATATAGTTTAACTGTCCTAAGGTTTACACTCAGACGTAGTTCTAAACAATATATAAACAGTTTATATTTGACAGTAATTTAAATAAAGACTGTAAATTGAAAGCTTGTAAAGCCTAACCTGGATGGAGTGGAGACCTTTGAAGATGTATGTACAAAGCCTTACCAGCAATTTTGTTGTTTTATTGATAACAATTGAATATTTTTTATAAACAGCTAAGGGTTTTTGAAAACAGAAGAAGTGAAGATGGACAAAGGTCACATAGGTATCTGAAGAGTTTCACTGGGAATAATGCCCTTCAAATACCAAAAGAATGTTTTGAAAACAGAAAGAAGATTTTGTAAATACAATTTTTGAAAACAAACTAAGAAAAGAAAAAGGTGTTGGGACTTACACTCTATTAGAGACCCAAAGATTTTATTTACTGTTTATTAAAATAGTTGAAAAGAAATGAAAAGATGTAAAGTTCCGTTGTCTGAGAACCTAGGTCGTCTGTTTAATTTGAAGTTTGAAAACAGTTTTGAATTTTGACAAAAGTCAACTTATTTAGGGTAAAGACAAATTCTATACCTTATTAATACCTAAATGATTAGGGTTTTATCACTAAAATATTTATGAGAGTTTAGGTTTTGAAAATTCAAGGAAAACATGTATTAAAATATTTTTTTTAAAATACTTAAAACATACCATTTTTAACCTAATAAAAATACATGAAATAAATAATATTTTTTGTGATTTTTTGACTATTCATAAAATATATATATTAATTGATAAGTGTGAAAAATGAAGTGAAAATGAATTAAATTGATAGGTTAAATAATTGTGTGAAGTTGGTGAAAAAAATGAGAGAAAATGAGTGTAAAAAATAGTTTTGGCCCTTGGAGGGTTTGAACCCACGCCCTCATAGTCACACACTCAAAATAATACCACTGGGCCAAACGCCAGTTGGTGATTATAACACGCGCACAGTTGGTTTTGTTTTAAAACAAGTTGGAAATCTTTGAAAAATAAAAGGATCAAAAAGTCTGGGGCGAGGGGGATTCGAACCCTAGACTAGAGGCATGAGGAGACTAAGAGCGCATGTGAGGCCACTAGGGCAAACGATGAATTCGTTTATAAAACGCATACCATTCAAAATAAAATAAACTCTGCCCTTGGATTTGAATTTTTGCGCGCCACAGCCATGGTCGTCTTCAACCTCAAGCTTGAAGATTTTGAATTTGCTAACTTGCTCAATTCTCAACCAAACAGGGTGATGTAAACATGGATTTCACTCTAAATTTCCTTACGAACTCAAATATGTAACTAACACAAATTTATATTAACTACATCTAATGAATTAACTGAAAAACGCGAAGAACCCTAAAATTTGAAATTCAAATTAAATGACTATACTGAAAGATAAATGGATGATGATAGAGGGTTTTTAATCCTCTGATGATGCTGAACAAACTATTATCGAGATATATTGTAAAGAGTACTTAAATTAGAGTGTTAGAGTTTGAAAAAATACCTCTGAAAGTGGAGGTCGTGAGGATGATAGAGAACATCTGGGCTTGTATGAATGATCCTAAAAGCTTCCTAGGGACTCAGTGATGCTAGCTGAATGCTTATTTTGACTTGAATACCTCAGAATCGTTCAACCCGATCCCTTCAATTTGGACTTCAAGTGAACATGAAGGTTGATGAATTTGCAGTTATAGATGAGCTGCGACCATCTGGATAGCTTCACCACACCCTCAGGAACGTGTTTGGATGCTTGGACTTGCCTGACTCCTCTTGAATCATGCTACAGACCTCCAACTGACTTTGCTCCAAATTGAAAGTGAAGATGGTGTTATTGCACTTGCAGAAGTGTTCCAGATGTTTGGATCACCTCTAATGACCTCCTTGAAAGATTAGAACACTTAGTTTCAAAGGAATAGCTCTGGTTTGAAGAACCCGAGTCTTCTTGCCAAAGAACCTTTGAAAATGCTAAGTATGAAAGGAAGAAGGAGAAAGCAAGAATTATGGTTGCTTTGGTGTGATTAATATGAAGGAGAGCACTTATATTTATAGGCAAAGAGTTCTGTACAGATTGAGGGAGTGAGCTTGCTTAGTGAGGGAGTTTTGGTTTCTTGGCCATGAAAAAATTCAAAGAGTATCCAAAATGCAATGATGGCCAAACCGAGCTTAGATCCCTATCCATTGATTCTATCTGATCTTGGGGAACATTTCTGATGTGTAGAGACTTTCTATTGGCTTATGAGAAGATTCCAATTGGTGAATCATTGCTTACCATAAATTCTCAAAAGTAATGATTACATAATCACATGTTCTTGCTTTTGGGAATCTTCTTCAATTCTCATGCCATGGTGAAAATGGATGTGTGGTATGCTTGCAGATGTATTATGGGTAGTGTAACATCATTTAGTGAAGCCATTTGCACAAAATTGCAAAGTTTCAAATTGTACATGACCTATAATTTTACTCCATGAGGCCAACTTTGAACAAGCATAACTCTTAGCTCAAAATGAATTTGGAGGAGGTTGAGCATAATTTTTAAAGCCCTAAACATCTACTTAAATTCATTAGTTTGGGGTTTCTTCATAATCATTTGGGAAAATTGTGAAAAATGGGCCCAAAGTTGGAAGAAAACTAGGTCAAAAACACTTGGAAAAATTTCTAAGTCTTTAAGGCCTATAACTTCCAAATCCCAAATCTCTTAAATGATTGATTTCTTGAAAAAAGTTGCATTGTAATATGTTGTTTAATTTTGCAAGATCTACAACTTTCATGTTGGAAGTTTTTTGAGTTGTGTAGGTGAAATTTTGAGTTCCCATAATGCCCTCAAAAACCCTAATTCTTGACTTTTTGATCCTTGATGAATTTTCTTGAATTTCTTTGGTCAAATGACTCTAATAATCATATATTGATGATATTGATCCTCAAAAGTCATGGTTTAACTAAAAACCCTAAAAGTCAAAGGTGACCTTGTGCAGTTGACTTTTTCAAATGAAGTGAAATTTTGGACTTTTGTGATGAATCAAGTTCTCCTCCTCAAATGAGTGATGTGAATGGATTATATTGAGGTAATAGAAGTTCTTGAACCATGTTTTGAGTTTTGGATCCATGTCCTGATTAAAAGTCAACTGTCCAGGTGAATTAGGTTAGAAACCCTAATTGTCGACTAGATGAAATTAATGACTGTGGATCTTGAATTGAAGTGAAATGCCCAATGGATATTGTCATATGAACCAATTGAAGATATTTGAACCAATTGATAGATGCCCTGGAGCTTTTTAGGGTTTCCCAAATGTGATCCCTAATTATAGTCCCTGATGGGCTCAAAACCCTAGATTGGTGAACTAAGCAAATCCGAGCCCAGATGATTGGGTGTCTAATCAACCATAGGTGAATAGAATGAAGCTTTTTGAGTCCTATGATTGTATTGGAGACTAATCCTTTTATTGATTGATCCTTTGCCTGAGCTCTTTTGTTCCTGAACATCCTTGATTAAGTACCAGATGAACAAGTGACTGCTCTGAGTATTTGCTTTGAATCTGATGAAAAGCCTGAAGGTATGACATCTCAGGGGTGGTCAAAATAAGGGTATGACAGATGCCCCTATTTAAGTTTCTTTCATTCGGAGGGAGAGAGATTGATATCTCGATCTCTCCTGCGTGAAAGAGACTTAAATACCAAAGAATGCCCGAATTTTGGGCATTCCTGAGATGTTGTAGTGATAATAAAATCCTTGCATGATCTGATCCCGTTGCTGCACTCGGAAGGGGATGAGGAAACAAACTCCTGTGGAAATATGTTATGCGGATTCTGGTGAATGGATGACAATGTAGAATGCGCAATCCATCTTCTTTAACTAAGAGTTAATACTTAGAAAAAGGTAAGCAACCTCCCCTCGTTTCTGATGTCTGTATCTCGAAACTGGTCTCAGTTGTGATAACCTCCCCCCAATCCGGATATCTAATCACGGAATTGGTCTCAATTATAATGATGTAAGCAACCTCCCCTCGTTTCGGATGTCTGTATCTCGAAACTGGTCTTAGTTGTGATAGCCTCCCCTCGATCCGGATATCTAATCACGGAACTAGTCTCAGTTATAATGATGTAAACAACCTCCCCTCGTTTCGGATGTCTGTATCTCGAAACTGGTCTCAGTTGTGATAACCTCCCCTCGATCCGGATATCTAATCACGGAACTGGTCTCAGTTATAATGATGTAAACAACCTCCCCTCGTTTCGGATGTCTGTATCTCGAAACTGGTCTCAGTTGTAATGATGTAAACAACCTCCCCTCGTTTCGGATGTCTGTATCTCGAAACTGGTCTCAGTTGTGATAACCTCCCCTCGATCCGGATATCTAATCACGAAACTGGTCTCAGTTATAATGATGTAAACAACCTCCCCTCGTTTCGGATGTTTGTATCTCGAAACTGGTCTCAGTTGTAATGATGTAAACAACCTCCCCTCGTTTCGGATGTCTGTATCTCGAAACTGGTCTCAGTTGTAATTTGGACAATATCTCAGATAAAGAGAAAATTTCCAAAGGTTCGTTCCTTCATCAAATGTCTCATTAGTACTTGTTGGAGAGATGTCCTTTGATGGTAACTAAGAAACTTCATCATGCTTTCTTTCAACTCGACATCTTCGAAGGAATATCATACGATCTTTCGTCCTTTTGATGGGCTAATGACTTCTCTTGAAAGTGGATGAACTGTCTTCGAAGGAGGACCATCATTGGTCGATCCTCTGGGGGAATAACAAATTGTTTTCTGGGATGAAAACTGTCGTTCATCGACTTATGCTGAGGAATCTGAACTATCTTCTTGACGAAGACTGTCATTCACTGACTCCGCTGGGGATTTGTTAAACCATTTTCCAGGAAACACCGCTTGCCGACTCTGTGAGGAATTCAAATGCGAAACCAACTTTCTTATTTGTAGAAGATTGCCGAGTGTCGCTCTGCAGGAGAATCTCAGTTTGGGAAATTCCAAAAGTGAATAAGCAATCTTATTTGAAAAATATATCTATTTTCGACTTTTTTTGGGAGTGAACAAACTATCTCTTTGAGGGAGATTACCATTTGTCGACTTGCTGGAGATTTCTCAAAGTAAACAAACTATCTTCCTCTGGAAGACCACCATTTGTTAACATCTTGGGAAATTCGGGTGTATGAACCTTCTTTCTTAAGAAAAAAACCCTTTCACGACTTTGCAGGGGAAACTTGATTACATGCCCAAGTGGCTCGGGCATTAACATGATCAAAGCTTAACTAGACTATGCTAACTATGCAATTATGATGTGAAGTATGCATGAGTATTACGACGATTATAAAATGTAAAGTGAATGTGAATAGAATTGTCGCGGATGTGAAATCCTATGATACGACTTGAATCTTTGTTGATCAGAAGATGTCTTCTTCTTGCAGTTTGCACTCGGTTGGGGATAACTGGTTACAAAGATGTGCTCGATCAGGCCCCGCGACCCAATGCCTACGTATCCCTTTAAGGAATCATAGCAGCCGTAGTTCGACTTACAAATTTTTGTATGTTTTTGTGTTTTTTAAACAAACGATGTTAAACGTCGCATTCCACTGCTGCTCGACCTTTGGAGACTTACACAATTGTCGTGGAAAGGAATTAACATGTTCCTAAAGAGAAAAGAAAATGAAATTGGTTTGTATTTTTTGATGTAGATGATGGTGAGTTAAATCCCAATGCAAGGATACTCACCCTTCTCTACTTTTATAAAGTTTGAAAATTATTAAGTAAATTAAGTGTGTTTTATGGTTGAGTATTTTTTAGAGGAAAATGTGGATAGTGGTGAATTAAATCCTAATGCAAGGATACTCACCCTTCTCCACTTTTGATAATTATTAAGTGTTTTAAAAGTTGAAAAGAAAAAGAAAACTAAAAGCTAAACGAAAGAGGAATTTCTAAATTCTAAAAAAATATGCTAATCTAATTCTACCTAATGTAAAGAATTAAAAGACTAAACTAAAGTTTTTTGGATTTTTAATAATAAGATAAAATAAAATAAAATCTAATTAAATGACATGTTTTTGTATTTTTAATAATGAAAATAAAATCAAAACTAACAAACATGTTTTTGGTATTTTAACATATATAAGAAAATAAAAACAATTAGTGAAATAACATAGAAACAAATTAAAATAAAACCAATTGGGCTTAAAAAGAAGTAAAATGGGGGTGATAAAAGAAAATGGGCGCTGGCCCAATAGCAACCTAAAGAAGGCCCAAAAGAAAACTGCAAAAGAGGGTCTATCAGGAAAATCGGGTGGGCTGATAGTGCTAAGCCCAAAACAAAAGCATAACCAAACTAGGAGTATTATTAAATCTACATGGATACATAGTAATGAAAATGGATTGGGCTTACATCAACTTAAGCCCAAAATCTGAAACCAACAAAAACCCTAAGAAACTATGGAAGGGCTGCCCCATATCCTTTCTTCTTTCAACGCTCTGTTTCTTTTCTCAGACATTCATCACCCAATCAAATACTAACCTCTCTAATCAAACCAAAGCTCTCACGTCTCAAATCAATAGCAAACAAAACCAAACAATTCTTAACAATGATAGGAGCAATGTATAACAAGCAACGAGAGCAATCCATTCAAGTCAAAAACAATTTACAGCCAACAAAAAGAAGTGAAAGAAAATGGTAGTGAACCGAAGTTACCGATCCGAAAGTTATGGGAGAGACAAAATCCACAAAGCAAGCTTTCGATGTGTGTGTTGTTGCGTTTTCGTCGGGGTTGCAGTGCGACGATCGGTGCCTGAGCGGTGTACACGTGAAGCTTTTGAGTGGTGGCAGTAGTGAACGAAGGCCTGTGGGTATGAAGGTTTGAGTTTGTTGGATGGATGTTTTAAAACAAATTTTGTTTGAAAGAAGGTTTGTCACAGTTTTTTGAAGGTGATGTATTGAAGCTGAAGGTGCTAAGGGTGTGATGTTGTTTGAGGATTGAAGAAAATGAAGGTTTGATAATGTTTGGAATTAAGATGGATTGGTTCTATGAGTGAATGGGTTTCGCTGTGTTGCGAATGTATGGTTTCAAATGAAGAATGTTTCGGTGATATTTCATGGCTTTTGAGGGCTTGGAGTAAGAGTAGTATCGGTTTCAACAGAGCTTTTTTTATCAATTTTCTTCCTCCTCCTTTCTGTAAGCTGAATAGTCTCTTTTATAGATCAATGAGAGTTGAATTTTGGAGGGAATTTGGAAGAGGGTTTGAACTTTTTTGGTATACTGTCTCAATGCTTTTTGGTGCAAGTTTTTGTTGTTCCAATTTGGGGAATTTTTGGACATTTTTTGCAGGAATGGGACAATTTTTTTTTGTTTGCACTCTGCAGAGCTGGTTTGTCTCAACAGACCCAGAGTTTGTACTGATTTTGGAGTTGACTTTAGAGATGGAGCAGTGGGATAGTGGAATTGCAATTTGTACTAATTTGTCTTCTTTTTTTTTTCTTCATTTAATTGACATAGAAATAATATAACATAATAATAATAATAATAATAATAATAATAATAATAATAATAATAATAATAATAATAATAATAATAATAATAATAATAATAATAATAATAGTAAAAACAAAATGGTTAGCAATATAAACAAACTAATATAAAAATGTGAAATAATAATAATCATAAAAGGAAATGATTATATATTAAAAATTAATTTAATTTTAATAATAATTCAAACCAACGAAGATATTTTAATTTTGAATTAAAATTAAAATAAAAATTAATATAAAGTCATAAAATGTCTTTAAACATGAAAGAAAAAAGGAGAATGAAAATCGAAACCTTGATTTGAAATGGACTCGAAACGGTAACTTTTAGGTTGAAATTTTTCGAATCATCTCACGCCGTTTGATATTCTCGATTCAGTCCCTGTCTAACAGAAATAAAAGAGAAGCAAGACATATTTTTGTAATTTTGAATTAAGGGTTAGTAAACATAAAGCAATATGAGAAAATGCAATGATACAAATGACATGAAAAACGTAGGATAAAAATCAGGGTGCAACACTATGAATCATAGTTCGGTGGATCAGAGTCAACGACATGGGTCGACTGTGCAATGGATGTACTATGAATCATAGTTCAGTGGATCACAGTCAACGACATGGGTCGACTGTGCAATGGATGTACTATGAATCATATTTCAGTGGATCAGAGTCAACGACATGGGTCGACTGCGCAATGGATGTACTATGAATCATATTTCAGTGGATCACAGTCAACGACATGGGTCGACTGCGCAATGGATGTACTATGAATCATATTTCAGTGGATCACAGTCAACGAAACGGGTCGAGTGTGCAATGGATGTACTATGAATCATACTTCAGTGGATCAGAGTTTACGATACGGGTCGACTGTGCAATGGATGTACTCTGAATCATATTTCAGTGGATCAGAGTCAACGACTTAGGTCGACTGTGCAATGGATGTACTTTGAATCATAGTTCAGTGGATCAAAGTCAACGACATGGGTCGACTGTGCAATGGATATACTATGAATCATACTTCAGTGGATCAGAGTCTACGACATGGTTCGACTGTGCAATGGATGTACTATGAATCATAATTCAGTGGATCACAGTCTACGACATGGGTCGACTGTGCAATGGATGTACTATGAATCATACTTCAGTGGATCAGAGTCTACAACATGGGTCGACTATGCTATGGATGTACTATGAATCATACTTCAGTGGATCAGAGTCAACGACATGGGTCGACTGTGCAATGGATGTACTATGAATCATATTTCAGTGGATCACAGTCTACGACATGGGTCGACTGTGCAATGGATGTACTATGAATCATATTTCAGTGGATCACAGTTTACGACATGGGTCGACTGTGCAATGGATGTACTATAAATCATATTTCAGTGGATCACAGTTAATTAATTTTTTTGTCTTTAAATTTGCACATTTTTAATTATCATGATAATTTTTTTCTTCTATTTGATTGTCTGTCACATTAAAAAAAATAACAGCATATTCTTTAGTTAATTAATATTTCTTTCTTTAAATTTGTTCTTTTTAAATTATCTTATAATTATCTTGATAGTTTTTTTCTTCTACTTCATTGTCTTTTTGAAAAATAAAATGAACAAAATATTCTTTTTAAATTATCTTGATAGTTTTTTTCTTCTACTTCATTGTCTTTTTGAAAAATAAAATGAACAAAAGGTCTGAGGTGGGGATCAAACCCCAAACCTTGGGCAAGAGAGGATACTATGAGCGTGCGCTGAGCCACTAGGGCAAACGATGTATTCGTTAAATAAATGACTTCCACCCATAATATATTAAAAATGCTTCGTTTTTTTAGTATCAAATTTTTAAATGAAACTAGTAAAGGAAACCATGTACAAGTTATCGTTCCATTTTCTTTTAGTTATTGTACTGATGTAACGTAATCTATTATCAATACCAATTTTCGTTGGAAAGTGGAGCTACTTGGCATCAATACAGGGAAGTGAACCGACAACAGTCTTAACTCCCTGTTCCTAATACCAAACAAAAACATTCAGAGGTTTTTTCTCTTCATTCATTGCTTCTCAATCTTGATTCTTTTTCTCTTCGTTCATTGCTTATCTTTCTTGATTCTTTTCACCTGCATGTCAAGAAAAATGTCCGGAACTCGTAAACACTTCCATGACGATGATGTGCATGATATGAGGTACGAAATGGGTTCAGTTTCTTTTCTTTCTTTCTGAGTTTATTTTGTTTCCTTTAGGTAAATCTTTATTTTGCATGCGTTTGTTATGATGGATTAGTTTTTTGGTGATATGATCCCAAACAGAGTGGAATAGGTTTTTCCTTTCAATGGTCATGAGATTAAACAAATTTATCTTAGGTAGTTGACAAAATCCCAAATAAAATGGATTAGGGTTTTCATCCAAGTCATTGGGGTTCAAAAACATGTATATGCGTAACCTGAACTTACAGTTTTTGCAACTCTGCTTAGCGGACTAGCTCCGC